>NW_023503296.1:1001237-1121174 GCF_014529535.1 Bradysia coprophila | reverse complement strand
CTGTCACAAGAACACAATTTTTACTTTTACAATTGAAATATCACCTAATATTCCTTTAAAAAAAATTAACTTCATGATGGATAGATAGTTCTTGATATTTTTTTATTGAACGTAGAGTATGGCTGCTATCTAATGCTAAGTGATTTTATCCAGTTCTCTCAGAGAACACAAGCGTAAAATTTTTTAATTTTTTTTACATTGAATATTAGTTATTTATAAGTTTTAAAAATAGAATTAACTTCACAGATGGATCGACAGTTCTTTCATATTTTTTTATTTAAGAAACAGTGAATGTTTGCTAATCTAATGCTATGGATATTATCCAGTTCTGTCACCAGACACAAAATTTTTATTTTTTTTACATTGAATATCAGTTATTATCTTTAAAAAAAAAATACTTCACAGAGATGGATGGATAGTTCTTGATTTTTTTTTATTCAAGGAGAAGTGAAGTGGCTGCTATCTAATGCTAGAAATTCTATCCATTTCTCTACAAGAACACAAGCATGAATTATATTTTTTTACATTGAATTTAGTTATTATCAGGTTTTTAAAAAATTGAATTAACTTCACAGATGGATCGTAGTTCTTTCATTTTTTTTATTTAAGAAACAGTGATGTTTTGCTAATCTAATGCTATGGAATTTTATCCAGTTCTGTCACCAGAACACAATTTTATTTTTTTTACATGTGAAATATCAGTTATTATCAGTTTATAAAAATAGAATTAACTCAGAATGGATCGTAGTTTTTCATATTTTTTTTATTTAAGAAACAGTGAAGTGTTTGCTAATCTAATGATATTGAATTATACCAGTTCTGTCACCAGAACACAATTTTTTTTTTTTACATTGAAATATCAGTTTATCCGTTTAAAAAAATAATTCACAGATGGATGGATAGTTCTTGATATTTTTTTTTATCAAGGAGAGAAGTGAAGTGGCTGCTAATCTAATGCTAGGAAATTTTATCCATTTCTTCACCAAGAACACAAGAGCATGAAATTTATAATTTTTACATTGAAATATTAGTTATTATCAGTTTTAAAAAATTGAATTAACTTTCAATGGATCGATAGTTCTTCCATATTTTTTTATTTAAGAAACAGTGAGTGTTTTGCTAATCTATGCTATGGAATTTATCCAGTTTCTGTCACCAGAACACAATTTTTATTTTTTTTTACATTGAAATACTGTATTTATCCGTTTAAAAAAAAATAACTCACAGATGATGTGATTTTAGATATTTTTTTTTATTCAGGAGAAGTGAAGTGGCTGCTAATCTAATGCTAGCAAAATTTTATCCATTTCTCTCACAAGAAACACAAAGCATGAAATTTTATTTTTTTTACATTGAAATATTAGTTATTATCAGTTTAAAAAAAATTGAATTAATTTACAGATGGATCGATAGTTCTTCATATTTTTTTTATTTAAGACAGTGAAGGGTCTGCTAATTTAATTGTATGGAATTTTTCATTCTGTCACCAGAACACAAATTTTATTTTTTTACATTTGAATATTAGTTATTTATCAGATTTTCAAAAAAAAATTAACTTCAAGATGGGATGGATAAGTTCTTGATATTTTTTTTTATTCAAGAGAAGTGAAGTGGCTGCTAATCTAATGCTAGGAATATTTTATCCATTTCTCTCACAAGAACACAAAGCATGAAATTTTAATTTTTTACATTGAAATATTAGTATTATCAGTTTAAAAAAATTGGAATTAAATTACAGATGATCGATAGTTCTTTCATATTTTTTTTATTTAAGAAACAGTGAAAGATGTTGATAATCTAATGCATATGGAATTTTTATCCAGTTCTGTCACCAGAAACACATTTTATTTTTTTTACATTGAAATATCAGTTATTATACAGTTTAAAAAATTAATTAACTCAGCAATGGATCGATAGTTCTTCATATTTTTTTATTTAGAAACAGGTGAAGTGTTGTCTAACTAATTTATGAATTTTATCCAGTTTCTGTCACCAGAACACAATTTTTTTTTTTTTTACATTTGATTATCCAGTTATTATCCGCTTTAAAAAAAAATAACTTCACAGATGGATGATAGTTCTTGATATTTTTTTATTCAAGGAGAAGTGAAGTGGCTGCTAATTAATGCTAGGAAATTTTATCCATTTCTCTCACAAGAACACAAAGATTGAAATTATAATTTTTTACATTGAAATATAGTTTTATTATCAGTTTAAAAAAATTGAATTAACTTCACAGATGGATCGATAGTTCTTCATATTTTTTATTAAGAAACAGTTGAAGTGTTGCTATAATCTAATGTATGGAATTTTATCCAGTTCTGTCACACAGAACACAAATTTTATTTTTTTTACATTGAAATACCAGTTATTATCCGTTTAAAAAAAATATACTTTACAGATATGGATGGATGTTCATAGATATTTTTTTATTCAAGGAGAAGTGAAGTGCTGCTATCTAATGCTAGCAAATTTTATCCTATTTCTCTACACAAGAACACAAAGCATGATGAAATTTTATTTTTTTACATTGAATATTAGTTATTTATCAGTTTAAAAAATTGAATTAACTTCACAGATGGATCGCTAGTTTCTTCATATTTTTTTTATTCAAGAAAAAACAAGTTGAGTGCTGCTAATCTAATGGTCTGGCATTTTATCCAGTTCTGTCACCAGAACACAAATTTTATTTTTTACATTGAAATATCAGTTATATTCCGTTTAAAAAAATTGACTCTCACAGATGGATGATAGTTTGATATTTTTTTTATTCAAGGAGAAGTGAAGTGGATGCTAAATCTAATGCTAGGATTTTATCAATTTCTCTCACAAGAACACAAAGCATGAAATTTTAATTTTTTTTACATTGAAATAATTAGTTATTATCAGTTTTAAAAAATTGAATTAACATTCACAGATGGATCGATAGTTTCTTCATATTTTTTTTATTTAAGAAAAAGTGAGTGGCTGCTAATCTAATGCTATGGAATTTTTCCAGTTCTGTCACCAAACACAAATTTTATTTTTTTTTACATTGGAATATTAGTTATTATCAGTTTAAAAAATTGAATTAACTTCAAGATGGATCGATAGTTCTATCATATTTTTTTTATTTAAGAAACAGTGAAGTGTTGCCAATCTAATGCTAGGAATTTTATCCATTCCTATAAGAACACAAAGCATGAATTTTTAATTTTTTTCAATTGAAATATTAGTTATTATCAGTTTAAAAAACAGGATTAACTTCACTGGTGGATAGATAGTTTTGATATTTTTTTTTTATTCAAGGAGAAGTGAAGTGGCTGCTAATATATGCTAAGGAAATTTTATCCATTTCTCTCACAAAGACACAAAGCGTGAAAATTTTATTAATTTTTTACATTGAATAATTAGTTATTATCAAGTTTTAAAAAATAGAATTAATTCACAGATGTCGACAGTTCTTAATATTTTTTTTATTTAAAGAAACAGTGAGAAGGGCTGCTATCTAATGCTATTGGAATTTTATCCACGTTCTGTCACCAGAACACAAATTTTTATTTTTTTTACATTGGAATATCAGTTATTATCCCGTTTAAAAAAATTGACTTCACAGATGATGATAGTTCTTGATATTTATTTTTAATTCAGAGAGAGAATGTGCAGTGGCTGCTAATCTAATGCTAGGAAATTTTATCCATTCTCTCACAAGAACACACAAGCGTGTAATTTTAATTTTTTACCATTGAAAATATTAGTTATTATCAGGTTTAAAAAATAGAATTAACTTCAAGAGGATCGGACAGTTCTTCATATTTTTTTATTAAAGAAACAGTGAAGTGCGGCTAATCTAATGCTATGGAATTTTATCCAGTTCTGTCACAAGAACAAAATTTTATTTTTTTTACATTGAAAATCAGTTATTATCGTTTAAAAAATTTGACTTCACAGATGTATAGATAGTTCTTGATATTTTTTTTTATTCAAGGAGAAGTGCAGTGGTCTTAATCTAATGCAAGGAAATTTTTATCCATTTCTCTCACAAAAGAACACAAAGCGTGAAATTTTAATTTTTTTACATTGAAAATAGTCATTATTATCAGGTTATTTAAAAAAATAGAATTAATTCACAGATGGATCGATAGTTCTCATATATTTTTTATTTTAAAGACAGTGAAGTGCTGCTAATCTCAATGCTATGGAGATTTTTTCAGTTCTGTCACCAGAACACAAATTTTATTTTTTTTTACATTGAAATATTAGTTATTATCAGTTTAATAAATAGAAACTTTAACTAGTATGGACATGGCATAGTTCTTCATATATTCTTTTAAATAGAAATTGACAAGTGAAGTGGCTGAATCTAAGTATGAATTTTATCCAGTTCTGTCACAAGAACACAATTTTTTTTAGATTGAAATATCACCTATTACCCGTTTAAAAATAATATTAACTTCACTGATGATAGATACTTCTTGATATTTTTTTTATTCAAGGAAATGTGAATGTGCTCATAATCTAACGCTAGGAATTTTTCCAGTTCGTCGCAACAAAACACAATTTTTTATTTTTTAGATTGAAATATCAGTTATTATCCGTTAAAAAAATTAACTTCACTGATGGATAGTAGTTCTTGATATTTTTTTATATCCAAGAGAAGTGGTGTAAATCTAAATGCTAGGAATTTTATCCATTTCTCTCACAAGACACACAAGCATGAAATTTTTAATTTTTACATTGAATATTAGTTATTATCTAGTTTAAAAAAATTGAATTAACTTACAGATGGATCGATAGTTCTTCATAATTTTTTTTATTTAAGAAACGAGTGAGTGGCTGCTAAATCTAAACATGCATGGAATTTTTCCAGTTCTGTCACTAGAACACAAATTTTTATTATTTTTTACATTGAAATATTAGTTATTATCAGGTTTAAAAAATTGAATTAACTTCACAGAATGGATCGATTATTCTTCATATTTTTTTTATTTAAGAAACAGTGAAGTGGCTGAATCTAATGCTATGGAATTTTTCCATTTATGCACCTAGAACACAAATTTATTTTTTTTTTACATTGAAATATTAGTTATTATCAGTTTTAATAGAAAATTAACCTTCACAGAATGGATCGATATTCTTCTAATTTTTATTTAAGAAACAGAGGCTGCTAATCTAATGTAGGAATTTATCATCATTTCCGAAGAACATTTTTTTTTACATTGAAATATCACCTATTATCCGTTTAAAAAAAATTAACTTCACTGATGGATACATAGTTCTGGATATTTTTTTTATTCAAGGAGAAGTGAAGTGGCTTGCTAATGCTATGGAATTTTATCCAGTTCTGTCACAAGAACACAGATTTTATTTTTTTTACATTGAAATATCATTTACTATCCGTTTAAAAAAAATTGATGGATAGATAGTTCTTGATATTTTTTTATATAAGGAGAAGTGGCTGCTAATCTAATGCTAGGGAATTTTATCCAGTTCTCTCACAAGAACACAAAGCGTAAAATTTTTATTTTTTTTTACATTAAAATATTAGTTATTATCAGTTGAAAAAAATAGAATTAACTTCACAAATGGATGGATAGTTCTTCATATATTTTTTTAAATCAATGAACAGTGAAGTGGCTGGTAATCTAATGCTATGGAATTTTATCCAGTTCTGTCACAAGAACACAATTTTATTTTTTTTTAGATTGAAATATCAGTTATTATCCGTTAAAAAAAAATTAACTTCACTGATGATAGATAGTTCTTGATATTTTTTTATTCAAGGAGAAGTGGCTGCTAATCTAATGCTAGGGAATTTTATCCAGTTCTCTCACAAGAACACAAAGCGTAAAATTTTATTTTTTACATTAAAATATTAGTTATTATCACTTGAAAAAAAATAGAATTAACTTCACAGATGGATGGATAGTTCTTCATATATTCTTTTAAATCAATGAACAGTGAAGTGGCTGGTAATCTAATGCTATGGAATTTTATCCAGTTCTGTCACAAGAACACAATTTTTTTTTAGATTGAAATATCACCTATTACCCGTTTAAAAAAATATTAACTTCACTGATGGATAGATACTTCTTGATATTTTTTTATTCAAGGAAATGTGAAGTGGCTGCTAATCTAACGCTAGGAATTTTATCCAGTTCTTTCAGAAGAACACAAAGCGTAAAATTTTAATTTTTTTACATTGAAATATTAGTTATTATCACTTGAAAAAAAATAGAATTAACTTCACAGGTGGATGGATAGTTCTTGATATTTTTTTTTAAGTCAAGGAACAGTGAAGTGGCTGGTAATCTAATGCTATGGAATTTTATCCAGTTCTGTCCCAAGAACAATTTTTTTTTACCTTGAAATATCACCTATTATCCGTTTAAAAAAAATTAACTTCACAGATGGATGGATAGTTCTATCCTCAATTTTACTGTAGACATCAAGCATATCACACAATATATTTATCAAATCTAATACTTATTATAGGTCATGTTATGTTATTATTGCAACCAACGTTACAATAGTTCCACTTTTTTTAGTTTCACTTTTTTTGTGGATTTATAAAAATTGAAACTATCTTCACCCTCCATATATGCAGCGTAACAATAGTTTCACTTTCTAGATTTCAGATTCCTAGATATCTAGACTTTCCAGCCTAAAAAAGTGGAACTATTGTAACACTGCATATATGCAGGGTGAAGACAGTTTAACTTTTTATAGTTTCACTTTTTTTAGGCAACTGTCAAAAGTGAAACTAACTTCACGTTGCATATATGCAGTGTTACAATAGTTCCACTTTTTTAGTTCCACTTTTTTTTTGAACGTGAAACTGTCTTCACTCTGCATATATGCAAGGTTACAATAGTTCCACTTTTCTAATTTCCTTTAAAGTTTTACTTAGAATGAATATGGTTCGGAACCGTTAACACAGTTTTCGTCACGAATGTTGTCATACTCGACGTTTCACGTTTGGGTTTGTGAAACGAAGGAGCCCGTTACGGTCTCGCTGTAAGGTAGTATTTCGAGCCGAAAGTGAAACACGACCAAACGAGCCATCAGAACAGTCGGAGCGTTTGCTGCGACTGAGCCCCGTACGAACCCGTATATCTATTGCGTACGTGACCCTAGTGCGTCTGTCACCCTACTTTGACCGTAAACCTATTGCACCCGTAAACATAGTTGAAGTCAAATTATTATGAAATGTGTACATCTTAGAAATTGCGCATAGCGCAATTACGAAGCCCCGTACGACGTTCCTTTCAAATGTAACACAAATTTCGAGGGGTAAACCACTCTATTTTTTGACGTGATTAACATGATTAACATGATTAACCAGTGATTAACATGATGACGAATTGCTGATTAACCAACATTTGACCAGGGGAATCGTCGCAAAACTACAAATAAACGTAAAATATAGCGGTTAATCAATGTTAATCACCGATTAACCGTTTGGATTCACAAAACTTATGTTTCTGATTAACAGATTAACTGATTAACCATGTTAATCACAAAATAGTGGTTTACCCCTCGACAAATTTCAAGTTGACGCAAAATTTTAATTTATTAAGAGGCCTAAGGCCTAGTTACGGCCTTAGGCCAACGACCCAAATTTATTTTTTTTCAAAAGCATTGTATTCGGCCTTCGATTACCTTCCAAATGAAACAAAAATTAGGAAAATCGGATGAAATTTACTCGAGTTATATGCAAAAAACACTTACGGCCGAGTAGCGGGCTTAGTCCAACGACGCAAATTTTAATTTTTTTCAACAACATTCTATTCGGTGTTCAACTACCTTTTAAATGAAAAAAAAATTAGGAAAATCGGATGAAATTTCCTCGAGTTATATGCAAAATACACTTAGGGCCGAGTAGTGGCCTTAGTCCAAGGACCCAAATTTATTTATTTTTTCAACAACATTCTATTCGGTGTTCGATTACTTTTCAAATGAAAAATGAAAAATGAAAAATGAAATCGGATGATCGACTCGTTAGTTAGACCCTTTGGTGTAAAATTGGTACAGGGCGGCAAGCCGTTTTTGCTTGTAGATTGGCCAAATTTGAACGGATTTAGATGGATTTTACTTTATTAGATAGGTATTGACTGTACCAATCAGGAAAAAAAAGTTTATGAAATTCGTTTTATCGGAGCGTGAGCTAGATCTCTTGGAGTGAGCTTATATGTAGCTACTCGGCCGTACAGTGAACGTGGTGTTTTTTGTTAATATCTCGAGTAAACTTTGACCGAATTTCATGATTTTTTTTTTGTTTGAAAGGTACTATCGAATGTAAAGCAGCCGTACTACTTTCAACCTCCTAATAAAATAGCCGTCGGCCGCCATTTTGGATTTTTGTAAAAACAATATAAATCGGTGAAAATGATACTTACAAAGTTACTGATCAGTGGGAAGTGATTGGTTATGTGTGTGGGGTGTTTCAAGCATCCCAAATTTGGATATCTATTTATAAATATATATAGCTATATCGAGTTATATAACGGTATAGATAGTTATTTTGAGCTATATACTAGCATATGTATCAGTAAATTGTTTATTTATAGGTAAATATAGGTTAATGTAGGACTGAGGAAATTTTAGGTCAATTTGAAATTTGTGTTACTTTTGAAAGGAACATCGTACGGGACTTCGTAATTGCGCTATGCGCAATTTTTAAGACGTACACATTTTATAAGAATTTTACTTTACCGACGTTGACGGGCGGAGTAGACTTACGGTAAGAGTAGGGCGACGGACGTACTAGGGTCACGTGCGCAATAGATGTACGGGTTCGTACGGGGCGCAGTCGCAGCAAACGCTCCGACTGTTCTGACGGCTCGTTTATAAGTGTAACGTTTGAATCGTCGAAAAACCTTATGGGGTTCCTATGGGGCGGAGACAATTGTTATTTGCTCATCTAAAATGACGCCTCACAGAATGACAACAAAACGCCATTTTCTAAAACGGTTCATAGTGGACCAAATAAGGATTTTCGCATCGCTAGCGTGAAACAACTACACTTATAGTAAAGACATTTAAAAAAAGCCTTTCTTTATAGTGTTAAGATGACAGCAAAGTGGTGGACCTCATTCTACCCTCAAATTGAAGGTCTCAATGTAATATAAGTTTGAATTTTACATCACTTTATCAATAAATGTTGTCCAATAATTGGATCGATTTTCGACTTGGAGTCAGGAGGTCCCAAGTTCGTGCCTCGTTAAGAATAGTTTCTTCATTCGCTCCTTAAAACTTTTCTTTTGAAGGAGTAAAGTGCAAGCTGCATGTATAATTTTCGCACAACACGCAAAAACGCTTCGTAGGAATCTTTTTGTTTGGTCGTGTTTCAACGTCGAGTATGACAAAATTCGTGACGAAACCTGTGTTAACGGTTCCGAATCATATTCATTCTAAGTAAAACTTTAAAGGAAATTAGAAAAGTGGAACTATTGTAACCTTGCATATATGCAGAGTGAAGACAGTTTCACGTTCAAAAAAAAAGTGGAACTAAAAAAGTGGAACTATTGTAACACTGCATATATGCAACGTGAAGATAGTTTCACTTTTGACAGTTGTCTAAAAAAAGTGAAACTATAAAAAGTGCAACTATCTTCACCCTGCATATATGCAGTGTTACAATAGTTCCACTTTTTTAGGATGGAAAGTCTAGATATCTAGGAATCTGAAATCTAGAAAGTGAAACTATTGTTACGCTGCATATATGCAGGGTGAAGATAGTTTCCATTTTTATAGTTCCACAAAAAAAGTGAAACTAAAAAAAGTGGAACTATTGTAACGTTGGTATTATTGCATATGTATTTCATTTTTACAATGTTTAAAGATAAAACACCTCCTTCAAATCTTTCGATGGTGGAATTGTGCCCAAAATTGATGCCACGTTTCCCTTTTGAATGGCGATGCTTATGCGTTGAATTAAATAGGACGTCGCACGTTTTTCTAATGCTATGGAATTTTATCCAGTTCTGTCACAAGATCACAAATTTTATTTTTTTTACATTGAAATATCAGTTATTATCCGTTAAAAAAAATTAACTTCACTGATGGATAGATAGTTCTTGATATTTTTTTTATTCAAGGAGATGTAAAGTGGCTGCTAATCTAATGCTAGTGAATTTTATCCAGTTCTCTCAGAATAACACAAAGCGTGAAATTTTAATTTTTTTTCAATTGAAATATTAGTTATTGTAAGTTTTAAAAAATAGAATTAACTTCACTGATGGATAGATAGTTCTTGATATTTTTTTTTTTCAAGGAGAAGTGGCTGCTAATCTAATGCTAGGGAATTTTATTAATAGAATTATCCAATTCTGTCACAAGACCACAATTTTTTTTTACATTGAAATATCACCTATTATTCGTTTAAAAAAAAATAACTTCACTGATGGATATTTTGATATTTTTTTATATAAGGAGAAGTGGCTGCTAATCTAATGCTAGGGAATTTTATACAATTCTCTCACAAGAACACAAAGCGTAAAATTTTATTTTTTTTACAATAAAATATTAGTTATTATCACTTGAAAAAAAGAAAGAATTAACTTCACAGATGGATGGATAGTTCTTGATATATTTTTTTAAGTCAAGGAACAGTGAAGGGGCTGGTAATCTAATGCTATAGAATTTTATCCAGTTCTGTCACAAGAACACAAATTTTATTTTTTTAAAATTGAAATATCAGTTATTATCCGTTAAAAAAATTAAACTTCACTGATGGATAGATAGTTCTTGATATTTTTTATTCAACGAGAAGTGGCTGCTAATCTAATGCTAGGGAATTTTATCCAGTTCTCTCACAAGAACACAAAGCGTAAAATTTTATTTTTTTTACATTAAAATATTAGTTATTATCACTTGAAAAAAAAAAAAAGAATTAACTTCACAGGTGGATGGATAGTTCTTGATATTTTTTTTAAGTCAAGGAACAGTGAAGTGGCTGGTAATCTAAAGCTATGGAATTTTATCCAGTTCTGTCACAAGAACCTTTTTTTTTACATTGAAATATCACCTATTATCCGTTTAAAAAAAAATTAACTTCACTGATGGATACATAGATCTTGATATTTTTTTATTCAAGGAAATGTGAAGTGGCTGCTAATCTAACGCTAGGGAATTTTATCCAGTTCTTTCAGAAGAACACAAAGCGTAAAATTTTAATTTTTTTACATTGAAATATCATTTATTATTTTGGTTTTGTTACTGTTGTCTTGCTGGCATATTCAGATAATTTATTCAGAATGACGTTGTGTTGCTGAGGGTTATCGTGCCATATGAAAATCAAAGAAAAAACTGGTTTTTCTTTTCTAACTAGCCAACGTTTCGGTTTGGAATCAAACCATCTTCAGGGCTCTATTTATTCGACATGAAAAAAGAAAATTTACAAAGAACTTAGGTCTTGGACCATTATAACAAATTTAAGCGCGATTGTTTACCTGTAGTTTCTTTAATTCCTTATTGAGGAAAACGTCGTGATATTAAAACTGATTTAAACCATGCAAAGTGCAAATTTTGGTTACGATAAAAATTGAAAAAGACTTTGGATAGACTAACTTCGAGACGAAAGCACTCATTTAAATGTAAACAAACTGTTGTCAAGTGCTGATTGGTTAAATATGATGAGGGTTGGGACTATTAGCTAACCGGTATGAAATCATTTATTATCCGTTTTAAAAAAAATTAACTTCACTGATGGATAGATAGTTCTTGATATTTTTTAATATAAGGAGAAGTGGCTGCTAATCTAATGCTAGGGAATTTTATCCAGTTCTCTTACAAGAACACAAAGCGTAAAATTTTAATTTTTTTACATTGAAATATTAGTTATTATCAGTTGAAAAAATAGAATTAACTTCACAAATGGATGGATAGTTCTTCATATATTTTTTTAAATCAATGAACAGTGAAGTGGCTGGTAATCTAATGCTATGGAATTTTATCCAGTTCTGTCACAAGAACACAATTTTTTTTAGATTGAAATATCACCTATTACCCGTTTAAAAAAATATTAACTTCACTGATGGATAGATACTTCTTGATATATTTTATTCAAGGAAATGTGAAGTGGCTGCTAATCTAACGCTAGGGAATTTTATCCAGTTCTTTCAGAAGAACACAAAGCGTAAAATTTTAATTTTTTACATTGAAATATTAGTTATTATCACTTGAAAAAAAATAGAATTAACTTCACAGGTGGATGGATAGTTCTTGATATTTTTTTAAGTCAAGGAACAGTGAAGTGGCTGGTAATCTAATGCTATGGAATTTTATCCAGTTCTGTCACAAGAACCTTTTTTTTTACATTGAAATATCACCTATTATCCGTTTAAAAAAAATTAACTTCACTGATGGATACATAGATCTTGATATTTTTTTATTCAAGGAGAAGTGAAGTGGCTGCTAATGCTATGGAATTTTATCCAGTTTTGTCACAAGAACACAATTTTTTTTTTACATTGAAATATCAGTTATTATCCGTTAAAAAAAATTAACTTCACTGATGGATAGATATTCCTTGATAATTTTTTATTCAAGGAGAAGTGGCTGGTAATCTAATGCTATGGAATTTTATCCAGTTCTGTCACAAGAACCTTTTTTTTTACATTGAAATATCACCTATTATCCGTTTAAAAAAAATTAACTTCACTGATGGATAGATAGTTCTTGATATTTTTTTTATTGCTAATCTAATGCTAGTGAATTTTATCCAGTTCTCTCATCAGAACACAAAGCGTGAAATTTTAATTTTTTTCAATTGAAATATTAGTTATTATCAGTTTTAAAAAATAGAATTAACTTCACTGATGGATAGATAGTTCTTGATAATTTTTTTTCAAGGAGAAGTGGCTGCTAATCTAATGCTAGGGAATTTTATTAATAGAATTATCCAGTTCTGTCACAAGAACACATTTTTTTTACATTGAAATATCACCTATTACCCGTTTAAAAATATATTAACTTCACTGATGGATAGATACTTCTTGATATTTTTTTTATTCAAGGAAATGTGAAGTGGCTGCTAATCTAACGCTAGGGAATTTTATCCAGTTCTTTCAGAAGAACACAAAGCGTAAAATTTTAATTTTTTTACATTGAAATATTAGTTATTATCACTTGAAAAAAAATAGAATTAACTTCACAGATGGATGGATAGTTCTTCATATTTTTTTTTTAAATTCAAGAAACAGTGAAGTGGCTGCTAATCTAACGCTAGGGAATTTTATCCAGTTCTTTCCGAAGAACATTTTTTTTTACATTGAAATATCACCTACTATCCGTTTAAAAAAAATTAACTTCACTGATGGATACATAGTTCTGGATATTTTTTTATTCAAGGAGAAGTGAAGTGGCTGCTAATGCTATGGAATTTTATCCAGTTCTGTCACAAGAACACATATTTTATTTTTTTTACATTGAAATATCATTTATTATCCGTTTAAAAAAAAATTAACTTCACTGATGGATAGATAGTTCTTGATATTTTTTAATATAAGGAGAAGTGGCTGCTAATCTAATGCTAGGGAATTTTATCCAGTTCTCTTACAAGAACACAAAGCGTAAAATTTTAATTTTTTTACATTGAAATATTAGTTATTATCAGTTGAAAAAATAGAATTAACTTCACAAATGGATGGATAGTTCTTCATATATTTTTTTAAATCAATGAACAGTGAAGTGGCTGGTAATTTAATGCTATGGAATTTTATCCAGTTCTATCACAAGAACACAATTTTTATTTTTTTTTTTAGATTGAAATATCAGTTATTATCCGTTAAAAAAAATTAACTTCACTGATGGATAGATATTCCTTGATATTTTTTTATTCAAGGAGAAGTGGCTGCTAATCTAATGCTAGGGAATTTTATCCAGTTCTCTCACAAGAACACAAAGCGTAAAATTTTATTTTTTTTAAATTAAAATATTAGTTATTATCACTTGAAAAAAAATAGAATTAACTTCACAGATGGATGGATAGTTCTTCATATATTCTTTTAAATCAATGAACAGTGAAGTGGCTGGTAATCTAATGCTATGGAATTTTATCCAGTTCTGTCACAAGAACACAATTTTTTTTAGATTGAAATATCACCTATTACCCGTTTAAAAAAATATTAACTTCACTGATGGATAGATACTTCTTGATATTTTTTATTCAAGGAAATGTGAAGTGGCTGCTAATCTAACGCTAGGGAATTTTATCCAGTTCTTTCAGAAGAACACAAAGCGTAAAATTTTAATTTTTTACATTGAAATATTAGTTATTATCACTTGAAAAAAAATAGAATTAACTTCACAGGTGGATGGATAGTTCTTGATATTTTTTTTAAGTCAAGGAACAGTGAAGTGGCTGGTAATCTAATGCTATGGAATTTTATCCAGTTCTGTCACAAGAACCTTTTTTTTTACATTGAAATATCACCTATTATCCGTTTAAAAAAAATTAACTTCACTGATGGATACATAGATCTTGATATTTTTTTATTCAAGGAGAAGTGAAGTGGCTGCTAATGCTATGGAATTTTATCCAGTTTTGTCACAAGAACACAATTTTTTTTTTACATTGAAATATCAGTTATTATCCGTTAAAAAAAATTAACTTCACTGATGGATAGATAGTCCTTGATAATTTTTTATTCAAGGAGAAGTGGCTGGTAATCTAATGCTATGGAATTTTATCCAGTTCTGTCACAAGAACCTTTTTTTTTACATTGAAATATCACCTATTATCCGTTTAAAAAAAATTAACTTCACTGATGGATACATAGATCTTGATATTTTTTTATTCAAGGAGAAGTGAAGTGGCTGCTAATGCTATGGAATTTTATCCAGTTTTGTCACAAGAACACAATTTTTTTTTTACATTGAAATATCAGTTATTATCCGTTAAAAAAAATTAACTTCACTGATGGATAGATAGTCCTTGATAATTTTTTATTCAAGGAGAAGTGGCTGCTAATCTAATGCTAGGGAATTTTATCCAGTTCTCTCACAAGAACACAAAGCGTAAAATTTTATTTTTTTTTACATTAAAATATTAGTTATTATCACTTGAAAAAAAATAGAATTAACTTCACAGGTGGATGGATAGTTCTTGATATTTTTTTTTAAGTCAAGGAACAGTGAAGTGGCTGGTAATCTAATGCTATGGAATTTTATCCAGTTCTGTCACAAGATCACAAATTTTATTTTTTTTACATGGAAATATCAATTATTATCCGTTAAAAAAAATTAACTTCACTGATGGATAGATAGTTCTTGATATTTTTTTTATTGCTAATCTAATGCTAGTGAATTTTATCCAGTTCTCTCATCAGACCACAAAGCGTGAAATTTTAATTTTTTTCAATTGAAATATTAGTTGTTATCAGTTTTAAAAAATAGAATTAACTTCACTGATGGATAGATAGTTCTTGATAATTTTTTTTCAAGGAGAAGTGGCTGCTAATCTAATGCTAGGGAATTTTATTAATAGAATTATCCAGTTCTGTCACAAGAACACATTTTTTTTACATTGAAATATCACCTATTACCCGTTTAAAAATATATTAACTTCACTGATGGATAGATACTTCTTGATATTTTTTTATTCAAGGAAATGTGAAGTGGCTGCTAATCTAACGCTAGGGAATTTTATCCAGTTCTTTCAGAAGAACACAAAGCGTAAAATTTTAATTTTTTTACATTGAAATATTAGTTATTATCACTTGAAAAAAAATAGAATTAACTTCACAGATGGATGGATAGTTCTTCATATTTTTTTTTTAAATTCAAGAAACAGTGAAGTGGCTGCTAATCTAACGCTCGGGAATTTTATCCAGTTCTTTCCGAAGAACATTTTTTTTTTACATTGAAATATCACCTATTATCCGTTTAAAAAAAATTAACTTCACTGATGGATACATAGTTCTGGATATTTTTTTATTCAAGGAGAAGTGAAGTGGCTGCTAATGCTATGGAATTTTATCCAGTTCTGTCACAAGAACACAGATTTTATTTTTTTTACATTGAAATATCATTTATTATCCGTTTAAAAAAAAAAATTAACTTCACTGATGGATAGATAGTTCTTGATATTTTTTAATATAAGGAGAAGTGGCTGCTAATCTAATGCTAGGGAATTTTATCCAGTTCTCTTACAAGAACACAAAGCGTAAAATTTTAATTTTTTTACATTGAAATATTAGTTATTATCAGTTGAAAAAATAGAATTAACTTCACAAATGGATGGATAGTTCTTCATATATTTTTTTAAATCAATGAACAGTGAAGTGGCTGGTAATCTAATGCTATGGAATTTTATCCAGTTCTGTCACAAGAACACAATTTTTTTTAGATTGAAATATCAGTTATTATCCGTTAAAAAAAACTAACTTCACTGATGGATAGATAGTTCTTGATATTTTTTATTCAAGGAAATGTGAAGTGGCTGCTAATCTAACGCTAGGGAATTTTATCCAGTTCTTTCAGAAGAACACAAAGCGTAAAATTTTAATTTTTAGCCCCGTACGAAGTACAAAGGGGCTTATAGGATTACGATGCCGTGTGTAATTGATGGAATTCGAAGCAGACGGTAAGGGCAAAGTGTTTGCGTATGTTCATAGATGACGAATCTGCAATAAAAATTTTGTCTGTCCGTCTGTCCGTCTGTCCGTCTGTCCGTCTGTCACGTCGATATCTTGAGTAAATCAAATCCGATTTCAAAAAAAAAATTTTTCCCTGAAAGATAGTCGAAATAGTGAGGCTAAGTTCGAAGATGGGCATATTCGGGTCGGCCCTTCGTGAGTTAGGGCCACCTAAGTGATTTAAGGTCTTTTGGTGATATTTATGGTAAAATAAACGATGGAAATGTAAATGACACGGCAAATGATAGGTATTGTCAATACCAATCCAGGAAAAAAAAGTTTTTTAAAATCGGGTAAGTGGGCCGTGAGTTAGGGCCTTAGAAGTGAAATGCTACTAGGGCCCTATGTGTATTTTACATAGAACTCGAGTAAATTTCATTCGTTTTTCGTAATTTTTGTTTGATTTGGAAGGTAATCGAATGCCGAATAGAATGTTGTTGAAAAAAAAATTAAATTTGGGTCCTTGGACTAAGGCCACTACTAGGGCCCTATGTGTATTTTACATATAACTCGAGCAAATTTCATCCGTTTTTCGTAATTTTTGTTTTATTTGGGAGGTAATCAAAGGCCGAATAGAATGTAGTTGAAAAAAAAATAAATTTGGGTCCTTGGACTAAGGCCACTACTAGGGCCCTATGTGTATTTTACATATAACTCGAGCAAATTTCATCCGTTTTTCGTAATTTTTGTTTTATTTGGGAGGTAATCAAAGGCCGAATAGAATGTAGTTGAAAAAAAAATTGGGTCCTCGGACTGAGGCCGATACTAGGGCCCTATGTGTATTTTACATATAAATCGAGCAAATTTCATTCGTTTTTCGTAATTTTTGTTTCATTTGGAAGGTAATCAAAGGCCGAATAGAATGTTGTTGAAAAAAAATTAAATTTAGGTCCTTGGACTAAGGCCACTACTAGGGCCCTATGTGTATTTTACATATAACTCGAGCAAATTTCATCCGTTTTTCGTAATTTTTGTTTCATTTGGAAGGTAATCAAAGGCCGAATAGAATGTAGTTGAAAAAAAATTTAAATTTGGGTCCTCGGACTGAGGCCGATACTAGGCCCTTCAAAAAAATAAAATTTTAGGGCGATTTGAAATTTTTGTTTCATTTGAAAGGAACGTCGTACGGGGCTTCGTAATTGCGCTATGCGCAATTTGTAAGATGTACACATTACATAATAATTTTACTTTAACTACATTAACCGGCGCAATAGGCTTACGATCAAAGTAGGGTGACAGACGCACTAGGGTCACGAACGCAATAGATATACGGGTTTGTACGGGGCTCAGTCGCAGCAAACGCTCCGACTGTTCTGATGGCTCGTTTTACATTGAAATATTAGTTATTATCACTTGAAAAAAAAATAGAATTAACTTCACAGGTGGATGGATAGTTCTTGATATTTTTTTTAAGTCAAGGAACAGTGAAGTGGCTGGTAATCTAATGCTATGGAATTTTATCCAGTTCTGTCACAAGAACCTTTTTTTTTACATTGAAATATCACCTATTATCCGTTTAAAAAAAATTAACTTCACTGATGGATACATAGATCTTGATATTTTTTTATTCAAGGAGAAGTGAAGTGGCTGCTAATGCTATGGAATTTTATCCAGTTTTGTCACAAGAACACAATTTTTTTTTTTACATTGAAATATCAGTTATTATCCGTTAAAAAAAATTAACTTCACTGATGGATAGATAGTCCTTGATAATTTTTTATTCAAGGAGAAGTGGCTGCTAATCTAATGTTAGGGAATTTTATCCAGTTCTCTCTCAAGAACACAAAGCGTAAAATTTTATTTTTTTTTACATTGAAATATTAGTTATTATCACTTGAAAAAAAATAGAATTAACTTCACAGGTGGATGGATAGTTCTTGATATTTTTTTTTAAGTCAAGGAACAGTGAAGTGGCTGGTAATCTAATGCTATGGAATTTTATCCAGTTCTGTCACAAGATCACAATTAACTTCACTGATGGATAGATAGTTCTTGATATTTTTTTTATTGCTAATCTAATGCTAGTGAATTTTATCCAGTTCTCTCATCAGAACACAAAGCGTGAAATTTTAATTTTTTTCAATTGAAATATTAGTTATTATCAGTTTTAAAAAATAGAATTAACTTCACTGATGGATAGATAGTTCTTGATAATTTTTTTTCAAGGAGAAGTGGCTGCTAATCTAATGCTAGGGAATTTTATCCAGTTCTCTCACAAGAACACAAAGCGTAAAATTTTATTTTTTTTACATTAAAATATTAGTTATTATCACTTGAAAAAAAAAAGAATTAACTTCACAGGTGGATGCATAGTTCTTGATATTTTTTTTTAAGTCAAGGAACAGTGAAGGGGCTGGTAATCTAATTCTATGGAATTTTATCCAGTTCTGTCACAATTTTTTTTTTACATTGAAGTATCACCTATTATCCGTTTAAAAAAAATTAACTTCACTGATGGATAAATAGTTCTGGATATTTTTTTATTCAAGGAGAAGTGAAGTGGCTGCTAATACTATGGGATTTTATCCAGTTCTGTCACAAGAACACAATTTTTTTTTTTTAGATTGAAATATCAGTTATTATCCGTTAAAAAAAGTTAACTTCACCGATGGGTAGATAGTTCTTGATATTTTTTTATTCAAGGAGAAGTTGCTGCTAATCTAATGCTAGGCAATTTTATCTAGTTCTCTCACAAGAACACAAAGCGTAAAATTTTATTTTTTTACATTAAAATATTAGTTATTATCAGTTTTAAAAAATAGAATTAACTTCACAGATGGATGGATAGTTCTTCATATTTTTTTAATTCAAGAAACAGTGAAGTGGCTGCTATTCTAATGCTATGGAATTTTATCCAGTTCTGTCACCAGAACACAAATTTTATTTTTTTACAGTGAAATATCAGTTATTATCCGCTTAAAAAAAAATTAACTTTACTGATGGATACATAGTTCTTGATATTTTTTTATTCAAGGAGAAGTGGCTGCTATTCTAATGCTAGGGAATTTTATCCAGTTCTTTCAGAAGAACACAAAGAGTAAATTTTAATTTTTTTACATTGAAATATTAGTTATTATCAGTTTTAAAAAATAGAATTAACTTCACAGATGGATGGATAGTTCTTCATATTGTGTTTAATTCAAGAAACAGTGAAGTTGCTACTAATCTAATGCTATGGAATTTTATCCAGTTCTATCTAATTTTATTTTTTTACATTGAAATATCAGTTATTATCCGTTTAAAAAAAAATACTTCACTGATGGATAGATAGTTCTTGATATTTTTTAATATAAGGAGAAGTGGCTGCTAATCTAATGCTAGGGAATTTTATCCAGTTCTCTCACAAGAACACAAAGCGTAAAATTTTAATTTTTTTACATTGAAATATTAGTTATTATCAGTTGAAAAAAATAGAATTAACTTCACAGATGGATGGATAGTTCTTCATATATTTTTTTTAATCAAGGAACAGTGAAGTGGCTGGTAATCTAATGCTATGGAATTTTATCCAGTTCTGTCAGTAGTTAACACTAGTATAACTGTAGAGTACAACGCCTGCGAAAAAGAGTTGTACTCTACAGTTATACTAGTGTTAACTACTCTGTCACAAGAACACAAATTTTATTTTTTACATTGAAATATCACCTATTATCCGTTTAAAAAAATAGAATTATCTTCACAGATGGATGGACAGTTTTTGATATTTTTTTATTCAATGAGAAGTGAAGTGGCTGCAATCTAATGCTAGGGAATTTTTATCCATTTCTCTCACAAGAACACAAAGCGTAAAATTGTAATTTTTTTACATTGAAATATTAGTTATTATCAGTTTAAATAAATAGAATTAGCTTCACAGATGGATAGATAGTTCTTCATATTTTTTTTATTCAATGAGAAGAGAAGTGGCTTCTAAATGCTAGGGAATTTTATCCAGTTCACTCAGAAGAACACAAAGCGTAAAATTTTAATAAGTTATCAGTTTTAAAAAATAGAATTAACTTCACAGATGGATTGATAGTTCTTCATTATTTTTTTTATTCAAGGAACAGTGAAGTGAATCTAATGCTAGGGAATTTTATCCATTTCTCTCACAAGAACACAAGGCGTAAAATTTTAATTTTTTACATTGAAATACTTGTTGTTATCCGTATAGATAGTTCTTGATATTTTTTTTATTCTAGGAGAAGTGAAGTGGCTGCTAATCTAATGCTAGTGAATTTTATCCATTTCTCTCACAAGAACACAAAGCGTAAAATTTTAATTTTTTACATTGCAATATTAGTTATTATCAGTTTTAAGAAATAGAATTAACTTCACAGATGGATGGATGTTTTTTATTCAAGGAGAAGTGAAGTAGCTGCTAATCTAATGCTAGGGAGTTTTATACAGGTCTTTCACAAGAACACATAGCGGAAAGGTTTTATTTTTTACATTGAAATATCAGTTATTATCTGTTTATGAAAGTTGACGTCGTACGGGGCTGTCTATATTGCCTCCGGCAATTTATTTGTATATAATAACAAGGCAAAGAGTGGATAATGTAAGTGATTTTGAATGGCGAATAGCTTTTCAGTAGAGAAGAAAATGAAGTAAGAGAAGAGTTCCACATTTGATACGAATAGATGAATAGGTCGTCGTTAGGTATGTTTAACGTTGCAATTTGGCAACGGAGGAAATAGACTAATATGAAAGACCGAAATTCTACAACATTAACAGAGGTTCACTCCTCTTCCCTTCCCTTCCCTCATTCTGTGTCTCGAAATAGGAGAATTGTAGCTGCTAAAAACTATGAAGAACGTGCTTACGCTCAAACGATCTCTGTTTTGAATCCATTTGTTTTTATTAATGGTGAATTTGACAAACCATTTGTTGAACCCTATTTAATACCGCTGCTGTACGGATGTCCAAAGGTTCATAAACAAAACGTTCCAATGAGACCAATTGTAGCATCTGCGGATATGATTGGAACTTTTGGAACTTCTTTGTCGGAGTGGTTGTTAAGCAAATTACAACTTGTTGCCAATGCTCTTTAGATTATGTGTCCATGTTTACGAATATAGAAGTCGAGGAAACCTGTCAAATAAGCCTTAAGTACTACAACGTAATATCAAGAACTACTCAAGTCGCTGCGAATGTATTCATCAAATGTCTGGAATTCTTTACTAGCTACGCTACCTTTTTCATGTTCAATGGACGTATGTATCGGGCTAGCTATGTGTAGTAAACTCGCACAAGTGTTGGCTAAAATTCGGACTAATTATGCACTTATCATTACCCTCAAAGAGTACTATGCAAATGAGATTTCATTCATGAATAAATATGTTGACGATATTTTCGCGTCAATCCACGAGAATTGTGTCGAGCCAGTAAAAGAAAAAGTATCAGAAACAGTCCAAATGGAACGTTAAAAAATGAAAACGAATGCTTGGAAGTCGAATTTTTAGATGGCGTCTTCCGTCGCAATCACGATTTATCCATTTCATGCCGTTGGTTTAAGAAAAGCGTCAGTTCGTTTGAGACCTTGAATTACCACTCATATCACCCTATGAGCATGAAGAAGAGCGTTATTTTTGAAATGATCCGGCATGTCCTTGCTGTTGCTTCGCCTGAGTTTATGGACAACACGAGAGAATTACTGGCTAGAGTACTGAAGAAGCTGTCAAATATTTTGCAAGCACAGCGTAAACATTAGGTTTACACCGAGCTTCCAAAATATTTGACAGATAGCTTATACATTTTGTGTCATATTTTGCAAGCATTTTGCAGAGTTCGATTTTGCATGTATTTTTCACGAACTCTGTACTAGCCTTTAAAAATTGTGCTTAAAATTGAAGAAGCCATTTGATGAGCAATAAATAAACAGATGGCTCGAATGCCAGAAAGAAGACTAAAATATCAGTTAATATTTTTCCAAAAAATTGTTTTATTCCCACAATGTTTTATCCTTCCTTATTTGTCTTACGACCTCTTCCAAAATTTTACAGTCATATGCTTTGGTCTTACGACGTTATCCGACGTGTAGAAGCGAATAGCTCGTTGAGCGGTTTTTACGGCTCTATAATCTATTCCAGTCAACAATGGTTCGGTAAGTTTGCCACGGGAGAAAGAGATGATCGATCTTGTATCACCGCTATTTGCCGAGAAGAGACCTCTTTCCGCGGTAGTTATCATCGGAAAACTTTCAGTTTGTACGCCTTTTTGGAATGTTTTGCTATCATCATCTGCTCTAAAAAATGCACCAGAGAATGAAGAGGTAATTTCCGTCCAATTATACTGAGACCACAAATCTTTGGGTTCGGGTGTGTGCGGATATTGGACGTAGGTAAAATTCTCCGGAACTGAAAGTAAATTAAGAATCTCATGTTTCCGAAGGCTGAAGTGCAAAATGTGTAGCAAGTGTAGTACTTGCGTGCAAGATGGATCAAACAACAACGAATATTCGATGAGGAGTCATTCAGATAGTATGCACGTTGTCGACGGAGGTCAGAAAAAGCATGAACTTTATAATTTTATAATCTTTTTTGTATATTTTAGTGTTTGGAGAGGTGGAAGCCTATTATTTACAGTGCGCGTTTTTTGATTGGCTACTTTGATCAAGGCTGTAAACTTTATGTTGCTACGTAAAAAGCCAGCACAAATTCAACCTTGTGAGCTATACATCCAAGTTTACTGCCTTGTCATTAAAAATTTCAGCCAGAGGCATACCTATAAAAATAGAACAAAAACGGGTACTCACGTGCCAATTTATCCGTTTTCTCTCTCAATTCATTGATTAATGTTTGCATCTTATGGAGCGACCATAAATCCGGTTCGTCATCTAAGTCTAAGGCTTCTGTACTGTCATAATTTTCTATGACACAAATTCCGTTTCGATATACTGCTAACTTAGTCGATCCATCAAAATTGAAATAAAGTTGTCGCTCTGTCTCGCTCAGCACATCGATTTTAATGGCCAAAAATACAGCCGACGGATCGAATGTTTCCCGTTTCTGGACAATGTGTCGGAAATTGGCCATCGGTGGTTCCATCATTGTGGGATACTCCGATGAGTAGAAGAACGTGTAAATATTCCTGTTAAAGTTAACGGACAGAAATTCCATGAAAGTCATCTCCTTTGCCAACAGGACAACATCGATGTCTTGCAAAAGCTTCAAAAATCGGAATTCGGTTTCGACTGACTTAAATTGGTCAAAATTAATATTTTGTGGAGACAGATCGTGGGAACGAGCCCGTTGTAAAACAATCAACAGTTGGTCCAGCGAACCGTTGCCTGATCTAACAGCCACAAGTTTTTCCGCAAAATTTTGTTGAATTTGATTTTTGTACATTTCGAAATCGTTGACAAATGCAGTGATATTATCGGACTTCTCTTTGGTGATATAGCTTTGGAATGCCGTTCGATCGACCATTAGATCATTTATTTTTTGTTCCACAACATTCAAATCTTCAAATAATTTGATGCTGGAATTAATCGTTGCCAAGTCAATCGATCGCAAAACCGAATCGAATAGTATCTGAGTATTGAACAGTTGACGAAACACTGATATCGGCAAGAGTTCGAAGAACATTGCCTTTCCTTTGCCATCGTTGCCTTCAGTTAGCAATCGTGACGAATTCTTCATCAATTGAACAGCTTGAGCAAGAGTTGCTGGCGTATTATCTGGCAGCACGTCGCCGTAAACCTCAAAACTGAATTCACGGTACTCCCGCAATTCTTCATCCGTCAGCGATACACTTCCGTCCAATGACACGGATGCAAATAACATTTCCAATTTGCCACCAAGACTGCCTTTCACAATTTGCTGGTCCATGCCGGCCGAATTACTGTCTTCGACCGAAATGAAAACATTACCTCCCCATTGAATCCCAACGACAACATGAGTGACATCCAGCTTCTGTAACACCTCCAAATCGATTAGTTTTCGTTCCTCGTGTCCGGCAAGATTAATTTGCTCGAATTCGGTTTTGATCAAATTTGCAATGGATACTTTAACACTCTCCGTTCGACGCTTTTTATCGCTGATAAATCTACCCGATCCGCTCGCCTGAACCAAGCCGCCCAGAATACTAAGCTTAGCTGACGCTCCAACATCTAAAATGTTGAGTTTTTCATCCAGTGTGTCGAGCATTAAATATTTAATGTTCGAATGTTTGTTATGCGTAAAATGAATAAATTGACTGGCATTCTGAACGCTGGTCATTAAAGATATGCGCACAAATTGGTCAGTACGAGCATCGTATAATTCGCCGATTTTAGCCACTCGGCCCAGAGCCGATACTGTGACCGGTTCCACCTAAATTGACAGAACGTCAAATAAAATAAAAACGAATGAAAATATTTCGACGGAAAAAGTTTCTATTCACTGACCAAAAGATCCAAGCTTTGTGACGATGACAAAGTTAGAAAACCTACAAGCAACGAAATCACTAGCAACAACTTTTGCATTATTAACAAAATTTAAGTACCTTGACGAAGGCATACTGAAAGATATCTAGCTACTATCGTTTGTATTTATACGAAAACTGTAAACAATAAATTGATTATTATAAGCTTATCATTATCCATCTCAACAGGTTGCTTCCACCAGATCTTCAGACAATTTCTTTATTATCATGAAATATTATGGTAATAAATTAAGGAAGAAACTATTGGCACCGGGTGCCATTAGTCTCTTTATAATACTAAGGCTAATCACACCCGGTGCCATTAGCCATAGTATTATAAAGACACTATTGGCACCGCGAGAAATATAGAAATTGTGAAACTCATACCAAAATGGGAAAAAAACACTAAGAATAGATATTAATAAATATCCGTGAATTATTCCGAAATTTTACCTCACAAAGTCGAAATTTCCAAATTTCGGAGATTTTAAATTACGAAAATTAAATTTGCAAAAATTTCGGAATGATTTCATCCCTTTACGAAATGTAACGTTAAGGCGTATTATTGTTCGACACTATAGAGAATTCATCCCATCATTTTACGAAATGTACCGTTAAAGAAATCAATTTGGTTACCCAAATAACGTTATTCGCTTAACCGAATTAATTTTGGTTATAACGTTATGGATCCCTGTAAACACGGCAGAGTAAAATAAACCAGGCAGTAGCGGTTCATTTTTGAAACGTCAAATGAGGGACTTAATACACCGTATGAAAATGAACTCAAATGAACACTGACATCAGTTGAAAAATTTAATTCGCAAAATAAATAAGGCTACTAGATTATTCAGGTCCCTAGTCAAATGAGCGCTCCTGCCTGGGTTACTTTACTCTTCCGTGCTGTAAAGCGACAGGAAGTGACCCTGTTTTCCTGAATAAATTCACCTGCACGTAAATACGTAATTTATGGGTGGCCCGAAAAACTATGCACACAAGAGTTTGATCTGCGATTCGACATTTTTTTTGATAGTTATATCTATGACTTCACTTCAGAATTAATAAGCTGCCGATTAATTTATTACCATAATATTTCATGATAATAAAGAAATTGTCTGAAGATCGAGTGGAAGCAACATGTTCAGATATGATTTGATAATCAATTTATTGTTTATGGCTTTCACATAAATATCCACTATAATTGCTAGATATCGTACAGTATTCGTCGAGGTACTTAAATTTTTTGACTGAATTTATGACTGGAACAACGAGTACCAATCAGTGAGCTTTAAATCTTCCAATTCAACATTCAATTTTCCTATAACGAAAAAACTGATGAAGCTCAATGTACTTACATTTTTTTGAATTGGATCTTGGATCTTTTCGCTAGTGAATAGAAACTTTTTTCGTCAAAATCTTTTATCGTAATTTTTTCGTTCCCTGACGTAACGTTACGAAAACCGATAAAATGTAACGTTATTACCAGAAACAAAAAAATTAAAGTTACAACTCATAACGATATTGAGGTTGTGCGACACTTGTTACGTTATTTGTGCCATGTAATTTTATTAAAAGCTACGTTTTCGCAACAAGTGGCGAAAAGTAGGACTTTCCGTTGACACTATTGCGAAAAACGTTGTATACAACTTGATGATAAATGTTTTTTTAGGCAAACGATGTGTATTGTCACACTCGGCCTACGGCTTCGAGTAACAATCTTTACATCTAGTGCCAAAAAAAAGCATTTCTCACTCGGTTGTGTATATAAACATTTCAGCATACTGATGGATTTTTAGTAAAGTTTTTAACATTACGTAGTGGTTACGCGCTTGTTGGTATTTGGTATTAAAAAACACGCTTATTTTTCTTTAAAATTGTATCAATAAACTTTATTTAAATTCCGACCGGTTTCACATGCTACGCATGCATCATCAATGCTCATTATCGACTAAATAAATAAAATTGAAATAGTTAGAACAAAATCAAATCATTCACATTTATAGAACTCGTCATCAGTACTCAAATCATATGTGTCATGTCGTCAGTCAAACCAGTCAAATCAATTATGTCTTCATCTACTCTTCTCTCTATAACAAAAAGTTCAAGTAAAGGTGAAACAATGTTTCCATTATCAACATTCAGAACTCAAGGATAAAGTAAGCTCGATTGTATTTTGTTTTTAATGATATTTGAAGGCCTCTAGAGATCAGTTCCTAAGATCTAATCACTCCTCAGTGTCCATCTTGCTCCCATCGCTAGGATTCAAGGATAAAATGAGCTTCCATCAGTTTTGTTCGACTGTATTTTGTTTTTAAGGATAGTTGAGGACCTCTAGAGGTCAGTTCCAAACCATTCAGCTTTGACCGAGATATTTCACTTTTAAGTTTTACACTGAAACCGGTTTTTACCGGTTCAAAACACACAAAAAAATTAGTTCGGAAAGTCTGGCCCCAATCATATCCCGTCGGCAAAAATCAAAAAAGTTCTGAATCGAGCAGAACGCTTTTTTTCGACATAAGAAACCAGACTAAAATGTAATTACCGTTCTTTATACTTACTAAAAAAAACTGGCCAATACATCTTTGTTCCTTTAGGTTTTGAAACGCTTGGTCCATGGGGTCCTCGTGCAAAGCAATTTGTTTCCGAATTAGGCAAGAGAATCTCGAATATCACTAACGAGAAGAGAGCTACGCTTTTCCTTCGGCAGAGACTATCCATAGACATTCAACGTGGAAATTCAGCTTCTGTGCTCGGTTCATTGCCGTCAACCCAGTCATTGGACGAGGTTTATTATCTTCTTTCGAATGAGAATAAAAAACGATAGTTAATGTTTTCCCCTGATTCTCCTGAATCAGGCCAGTTTCCATGGTTCTGGATAAATAGAGTAGGGCGATTTTTGTTAAGAATAGAAGCCACTCCATGGGTGGAATTTGTGTCATGTACAGGTACAAATTTAGGATTAATAAAAGGTTTAGTTCATAATCTGAAAAAAAAAACTAATAAAATTACTCCATAATCCCATTTTGGCAATATTTGTATGTTAACGCATGCTGCAGGGGACATGGAATTAAAATAGAATTGGCTAATTCGTTGTAGAAAGTAAAAAATTAATTTCAAAAGACGGTGGTTCTGATAAACATGTTAAATCTTGAACTAAAAGAGAGCGACAATCGATTGGAGCGTCAAACTCCACTTAGATATCATCGAAAATTTCTAGGAACCGGATGATACGAATTTACAAAACAAACTGCCTCTCAGTGCTGTTATATGGTTGCGAAACATAGAAGGTGACGGGTTAAATTGAACAATTGTTTAGACCAGGTTAAAGCGCCTTACATCGTATGTAAACATTGCTATAGTCAACGCACTGTCCATTGTATGAAAAGGAATAGCCAACTTTGATCGTTTCAGCCCTCTGTTTGAGTGACGTCAAAGTCAGCTTTGGTGCTAGACAGTGCGTTGAGCAGCACTCTTAAAGCACCTTTCATCTCATGTAAACATAGCGATAGTAAACCACTTTAACCTTATCTTTTAAGGCTTCTAAGGCCAAACGTTATGTCGAAAGGAAATTTGTGGAAGATCTTCGAAACTTAAGATATGACAACGATGATTAGGAGAAGAAAATAGAACTGGGTAGGACTCACTCTTCGTAGACCCTGTAACGATATATCGAAGGCTGCGCTAGATTGGAACCCGCTAGGTAACAGGAAGAGAGGACCTACAAAAATTACGAGGAAAAGGACGATAGTTGAAGAAATAAGTCAAAGAAAAACCTGGAATTAGGTCAAAGCCCTGGCGCAAAATCGTGTGCTATGGCAACAATTTGACGGCCTGAGCTCCATTGTGGATTCGGACAAGATGATGATGGTCAAACCTTACTCATAGGAAGGAAAATCAGTTTTTTTTGACAAAATGCCCCTCTCCTACAATCCTATTTCATTTGATATAAGAACAATTGACGTTGTTTATAGTCTATAATTATGATATTAATTCAATTTAAAAATGAAAATGCACATTTCGAATATCCATATTCGAATTGAATTAATGCAAGTAAAGTAGTATACACAGGAAAGAGACTGTGTTACATGTGAGCTAATTAGTAGACGTTAGAGGAAATTTCGCTCTTGGTAAAATTTCTTATTTTCTCAACATAACTATTTTATTTCTAAAATTTGTTATACAATAACAAAGAAAATGTTCGCACAGCACAATTTACCTTCAGTTGAAAGGTAAATCACAAAATCAAATTACAAAAAAAAAAATCATGACTATGTATGAACGACGGCACATGCCAAAACGAAAATAAATATGGATGTGGTCAGTAGATTTTCGCTCCCTTGTAGTTCATATCGTAGAGGAAATCTTTGACCGGTACTGATCCTTGCCAGTCTTTACTTTTTGCGATCTCTTCCACCAAGGCCATGTTAAGCGGACTCGTTTGGCACATCTCGATGAGCGCGTACAGCATGCATTTGTATAAATCTATCGATGGAAAGTCAGTTCTAAGAAATCGAGAATGGCATTGAAATGAGATAAAACTTTGCACTTACGTCGACAACGCTCTCTGGATACATAATTGACCAGAATTGCAATTAAACCCGCTTCTCTGGCCTAAAAACAATAACATTACTATGAACCAAGACTATTTCTAATATAACATGTTCGATGTTCTTACCTTCTCTTTGTGGTCTGTGTTATCTCTAACCAAATTGATTATCGTTGATAATATTATTTCCTTTAGTGTCAGCTTAGTATTTCTTTGAATTGTGCAAAAGAATTCTTCGGCAATTTCATCATTGGAACGAACAAAGTCGAACAAATGTACAACGTTTTGTATCAACGGAAAATTGAATTTATTCAATTGATGACGTTCATCCGTTGCTGCATAAGCAATTACTTCGAATAATGCGAATAGAAGCATAACTGTCGAGTATTTCGGTATGGACGACGGGGAGGTGAGTTCTTTTTTCGAAATGAATTCATAGCATATGCAGTCTAGTAGTTCCGAAGAAACGCGGTAATCTTTTCTACCATCAACGGGTGGTGTACTAATGCAATCAACAATAAAGTGCAGGAAATATGTTTTCTCAAGATCATCCAATTGCTGGTACAAATGCCTAATTCTCGATTCGTCACTCATGAAATGGTCTAAGAAAATTGTTAATCCTTGCTCCTTGAGTGGCCCGTTTTGTTTCTCTTGACCGTAATTATTGAGAAGAATTTTGAATATATTCAATCCTTCATGTTGAGCCAGACGGGCTATACCGTAAATACTGTAAACAATGTGACTGCATGTGTCATTTTTATAAACGTTTTGCTGGAGATATTTCATTAAAATCTCGTTGAATTCCATCCAAATGAGAGTGTGATTCGAGCTATTCCATACCAAATCGAACAATAATTGCCACGCACAAGACATGACTTCATAGTGTTTTTGTTCGCGTGACGGCAAGGCCAAAATATTTTTAATGAAATCGAGTACATTAGCTTCAATTATCCATTGTCGATCTGCACCTTTAGCCATTTTACTCAATGCTCTAAAAGTGTCTTCTAGGGCTCGTAATTCCTCTTTTTCCATTGAATGCCAAATTCCATTGTCTGTTTTCCAACATTTTCGTGTTTTCTGTTCCCAATTATTAATATTGCAAACTCTAGCTAGAACAGAGTCCCATTCGGTTCTGAAAGGTTTTGCATTAAATGAGCAATGTTTGCAATGGCAAATTGTTAGAAATATTTACCGTATGTGGAAATTGCTCATGGTGATGCGTGTCTGTGATGATTTTAGGGAAAGCGTGTCCTGCAAAAAATAGGTGGCATTCAATCGGTGTTTGGGGTAGAAATTTAGTGATTCTTCTTAAATGGACGAAAAGAATTAAAGTATTGAAATTGAAGTTGTAGATCAACTTAATGAACCAGTCGAAGTTGTTTTATAGAAATTTATAGATTAGATTCGTCCTGCTACTCGTTCTGGTGGGAGGACGACTTTTACCTAATACTTGTGAAAACGTTCCATGTAGGTAAATGCTGTGCGTTATACTTATAGCCTTGTACATTATGGTGACGAAAATTGGGAGTTTAAATAATTTTTCTTGTATTTTTGAGCTCTTGCATCTAAAATTATGGACAAAAAGCAATTACGTATGGTGCCGCTCGTGCTGGAACAGACAATATTGCTTAAAATCAACAGCCCGAGACACCCACGAACATAACCATTGAGTATGGCTTTCACTCGGTTTTCTGGCCCGTTTCGCTATACTTTGTTATATTATATCTGGCCTACACAACCATTCAAAAGTATTTTATCATTATGTGTTTTCAGTGTAAATTGTCAAACATTGAGAGTACGCCGAAATTCGTTGATTTTGAGTCGACAGTTCTATCGATTAAGCTACGGCAGCTGAGCGATTCGAATGCAAGCATACACCGTCAAAGTTATTTCATTTCAAATTGAATATTTCCGAAAATTTGACTGTGCTTTTGAACGACATTTCACACCATTACGTTTGGTTTATTCTATTACTTCAATGGTTTCATTTATTTATTACAGGCTAAGCAATACAACAATTACAACGAAATGGTTTAATGTTCCGTGGGAGATTCCGTTTCCGGTAATTTCAATTCGATTCGTTTGTTTAAAAAAAAAATTTGACAAATGAACCGCGCAGAAATGTTTAACAATTCTAGGGAGCTATATATTAATGATTGATGGATGTTCTGTTGTTGCCGCATGTTTACTTGTATCAATTCATAAAGGATTTATGGAATTCCGATAGTCTCAAAGTATTTTGATGTCTCGACAGCGCTATGATGCGAAATGAAATTCCTTACCTTACCAGTCTCGGAACTTCTTGATTCAGATTGTGCCAAAATATTATCAGATTTGTTGTTAATTTTCTACCAGCGTTTTGGATTTGACGAAATTCGATCAAACTATTTACCAATTTTTATGATATCAATGCAGCCAGTAACGAGGCAAGTATTTCTAAATCTTTCTCCACAGCATTTCACAAACACTAAAATTATCGTCTAGTACGAGCGTACTACGCCGATGTACGGGGGCAAAGTTTTTCTTTAGCTTCTTATTCTTATGAATAAAATTTCGGGTTTTCAATTAAATAAAATTGCAGACTCTGAAAAGAAAATTCAATGGATTTGTCACTTTCATATTTTCATTTCCAAAAACGATGCTATATCTTGCACCAATAGCTTCACGCCGATTCCGATGATTAAATAATTTCTTCTTAAGCTCATTAAACAACCACTCGCCAATTCATTTTCACTCCCTGCGCATAGGTGGACACAGATTCATTGTCAACATTCACTATGACTTTACAGTCAGTGTTTAGTCAAATTCTCGGAAGCGTTCCCACGCTCTCTTTAAGACACGTGCGTTATGAAACAATAAGCACCATTCGAAGATAATAAAGCGTCGCAGGACGATTTAAACTGATTTTTTTTTTTCAAATTGTTTACTATAATTAATTAAACAACCACCTAAACACAGAGTACAATAAACTCAGTAGGGTTAAGGAACGCTCATCACACATGTTCCAAATTCTATTCGAACCCCATTTAAACAGTAGTCGCATTTGTTTTGACCTGTAACAGGTGTTCTGTTCAATTTCATATTTCGAATAGGATGCGTTTCAGACACTACCCAAAATAGGGATTAAATGAAATAAAATCGAAGTTTTGTCTCTATTTCTTATCAAATAGGGTTGTGTATACAACAAGCATCATAACCGTGAATTTACATTGGTAAAAGAAGTGTTCATATCGCACACTGTAATGCATAATAAATTGCAGTTAAAAAGCAGCACACCTTTCGTTTTTAGTAATAACACAGCAAATCGTGGAGCAGGTAGTTCTATTATTTTACGTTTATTTATCGTGTGTTGAATGTGTAAATTGTTTGGATGCCGAAATGTGTCTAAATGATTATTGCAAAATCATAATAACACATAAATCGCCCAGTTTTTTTTTTGAGGCCAAGTTTAAAACTTTGCTTGTTTATTGATAGATGTCAATCTATGTTACCGATATTTCTCCGAACGAAACGAACGAAACGGGAAAAAATTCAAATTGAGGCACTAAAGTGCAGTTTGCTAGCTTTCTGTAAAAATGCGGATTTTAGTTTTTAAAGGTGAGTACACAGAAATGAAAAATATATGAATAATGTTTGAAAAATCGACACTCTTCAAAATGATTGAAAAAATGTGGCGCGGAGCTTTAAATATGCGAACGAAAATTTCTGTTTTATGTGATTATTTAAATATTAGTTGAAATTAATTTTTTCTGAGCTGGGATGCAAATATTGAACTTAAACTATTTAATAAAACACATGAAACAGAAATTTTAAGTTGAACATTTACCCCATTTTCTCAATTATTTTTTTGGAGATTGTCGATATGTTTTCAGATATTTTTCACGAACTGTGGAGTAGCCTTAAAGATTAAAAACTAAAATCGATAGATAGTATGGTTGTCTACGAAACACTTTCATTTATTGAATCTATTCAGCCTTCCTATTCTCAGTGTTAATGTTGAAACCGAATAAATTTTATTCTGGATTTTCAATAATTTTGCATAGATGCAACAACGTCAATTAATTCTGATAAAAATCAAGAAGATTACACCATATGAAAGGCCTTGACCACTAAATTTGATTATCCGTTTCATTTGATGTTTGTTTGTAACACACACGCAATAATTGTTGTAGGTACATTAGGTTGTATACAATGTAAACAAACGAAAGTCTACCACTGTCGGTAAATGTTATACCGCTTCAAAGTCAAATGATTTTGTAAAAAAATTTCATTGAACGATACTGGGTTTTTGAATGTACAACGACAGTGAATTTTCTTAGACAATAGCAACCATTCAGCTGTATAAGAGTTATCGTGTGGTAAGGTCTATGTTCTCTTGTTTTGAGTAAAACTCTGAGAGATTTTGGACGTTTTTACTCTTGTTAGTTTATATTTCTCATAATAATTAAACTTTCAAAAATCTTGTACTCTTCCATATGATGCCATGCGAAAAACTAAAAAAAATCAAATGGATGCGGAAATCAAGGGGAAGATGTCACATCTATCTAAGGACGACCCAAAAGGTATAGTGGTAATAGCTCATTTTTTATATTCGATTCGTTGAACTGTTGCGAGTAGAACATAGTACTACGTTTAATGAAATTTATTTTTCATGTGTCGGGCCGAAAATGAGGGAGCATTGAGATTTTTTTTGGGGTCTCGGCCCGTTACATGAATTTTCTTTGAGTATCTGTTTTGAACGATTGATTTTAGGCTTTTTCGCATGTAGCCTGAACGAAGCGACAATTCACGAAATTGACTAAAATCAATCGTCCAAAACAGATACACAAGCAACTATTGTTGTCGACGCTCGGGGTCTTGAAGTTAGGGTCAGCCTAAAGGTGCTTAAAATCTTTTTCATGCGATTAGTCGAGGGAAACAATTTTTTGAAAAAAAAAACTTTTTAGTTAGCCATGAGGGCCTTGAAGAGACGTACATTTTAGGTGAACAAATAGGTGGTTTTGCCATGTCCCTGACCGGATGCAGTGACAAGAATCCGAGATATGGTAGGTATTGTGACAGAGCCTAGCCTCTGTGGTACCATTGCATGGAAAAACTTCCTTGGATATGTTTCACTGCAAAGGGAGCGATTATAGTGAAAGTCTACCGAAAATCGACGAAATTTGTCACTTTTTTTCACTTTTTTGAGGTTTTTTATGTGGGTATTCATTATTTGTTGCTGATGATAAAAATGAGATCAACTAAAATAAAGAGTTCCTCGATGTATCTCATAGTCTAGTAGCCCTTTCGATATATCAGGACTATTTTCTATAGCAAAAAGTCTAGTATGAATCAGTTTTTGGACTTTTAAGATGGCTTGTCAATATTTATTTTTAATAAAATTGTTAGTTAAAGTGAAATAAGCTGAAATAAAGAATTACTCGATAAACCACGTTGGCTACGTAGAATACAATTTAAAAGTTCAAACGTTTTACGAATATATTTCGACTATTTTTCATTAAAATATTTGTTATATCATGCCCGCACGTTAGCGGGCGTGACAGTCCACTACAACAAAATTTTACAAAAAATTTTTTTGGGGCAACCTGTTACAGACGGCAAGCATATGACATAGTATTAGCATAGTATTACTATCGGGTCTATTACTTCCATCGATCAAAGTATTTTTAAGAGATTGATTTCAAATCTTGTACTTCATTTTTTTTAACATGCATATTTCTATACAAAGGACCATATTACCCAGAACTTGTCATTATTTTTGTAGTCGTTATCGATAACAGATGAATAACCGTATAAAATAGTATACAATCAATCGGTAACATTTTCAGCTCTAATAAGATATGTCTCCTTCAATAATGTAACATAGGATGACCGGTACCGGTAACAGAATGACTTTTTTCAGGCGTTTGGGACCATAATTTTGTGTAGTATCTACTTAACATCTTAGTATTTTCGACGCGTTGCCGGCAGCTTACGGCTTAGCCTGTATTTGACGCATAAAATTTATTTAATCATCTTGCTGGTTTTTATCGTGTGTGGATCGGATGGGAACAGTTTCCGTGATTTTTTGAAGTTTAAATTTGTTAAAACTAAGATCTACACAGAGGAAGAACTTTCATTTCGCTTGGAAATTGAATTACAGATTGAATGCAGGATCCATCCACTGAGAATGTTATAGATTAAATAGCCTCAATACAAACAACACACTCTATTATCCGTAGAGTGTGTGTTGTTTGTATTGAGGCTATTTAGTATAGATATCTATACGGTATTAATTTACTTACGCGTTTACTCATTTGGTGAGGGGCCTTTACTTCAATAAAACACTGCCTTTCGCGTTGCTTATTTTTACTGATTTTTCCTCACTCCAATGGATCACTGACTTCACACCTGCTTCTTTTTACTTCTTCTGTCTTTGATTATCCGCCATTTTCAGTCATCTACATTATATATCTAGACGGTAAAATACCGTCTCATCAATTAAACTTCGTATTATGTATTACTGTAAGTATTATTCGCAACAATAGAAGTCGAGATAGACGTAGTGCTACATATCCCAGAATGCTTTCTTATACGTTAGATGTGTAGATTGTAACTGCAGGCCGAGTGTGACAATATACATAATGTGCCTTAAAAAGCCTTCACCAAAAGAGCCAACGAATGTGTTACTTTTCGTCACTGAGTTGAGAAAACATTATTTTTACACCGAGCGGTAATCTATACCAATTATTACGGAATGAGTAACTAGCATTTTTTAATACTGCTCCTTACGTTTGTTCTAATCTCAATTATAACAGCCGTACTTATTGTACTTTCATTTATTGGTAATTTGATTAAAATACCTCGTAATATACGCAGCGTCGTTATCGAAGTAAATAAATCTTCAAGTGCATGTGTTTTCGGTTCGATACAGTGTGTATTCGCATGATACAGATAAAGCGGTTATCGGTAGTGAACGGTAGCTGTTGAAATCTATTTTTAAAAACGAAAACCGTTAAATTCTTGATACCATGGATTCCTATCTACACACTCTGCAGAAAATATTTTATGGTCTAATCAGAAACATTGCAGCATTAAAAATGTTCTAAAGTCGTAAATGAAACCAACGATTTTGTGGACTTTCCTAACGAATCACTATAGAAAATTAAAAATCGATTCGTTCAGTTTCAAGAAGACTGGTAGAAAAAATCAAAAATGTACTGCAGTACAACAATAAAATCGGTTCTAAGTTACTGTAACTGTTTTGTTTAGAAACTTACCTAACATTTCAGGCTGTGCGGAACAATTGAAAAGATAAATAGATTAACCTAATGCCGATAACGTAATTAATTGATTACCTACTCAGGCGGCCTATCTCTCTGGCTATTTTTACTTTATTTATGAAGATTCGTGACATAATTTATATCTCAAGCAATGAATAAATACAATCCCAAACAATTGGCAACGGTCAGTACATTGTTTCTCTCGTCGGCGATACAGTCCAAAATAAAGCCGTGAACATGAATTCGTCGTTAAAGCTTGCTTGTCTGTTAGCAGTGTTTGCTAGTTGTTTGTGCAGAAGTGACGCTTTCGTCATTCCAAAAAATGAAACTGAAGGTTCGAGTTTTTGGAAAAATTAAGTTGCCCCCACCGGAAATGGACATTAAACGAAAATATAAAATTTCTCAGGTGGACCATGCCGCAATTTCACAATCCAGAACATCTTAGATATTACAGAGGAATTAAGAGCACGAATGCATTTACCTATTCCACGATTCAATGTACCAGCTTTACATCCACTCTTTGTTGAACATATCAGTTTGCAAGATTTCGAACTGTTGGCTGGGTTAGGAAAAAAATGATTTTATTGATTTCCGATTGAATTGAAACTAATTTTTGAAAAAATTATTTCCTTTAGGCTCGACATTCAATTGCACAATATCAGGTGAGCAAAAGTGAAATTTAGAATTTCTGTGAAGTATACGCATGCTAACGAAATGCTTTTCCCTCAGTTTCATTGGCTTCCGTGATTTCGAAATCAGAGATCTTGACTTCAATTTACTCGGATTCGATATTTCCCTTCAATTCTTCATTCCATCTTTGGAAATTTCCGGACATCATGTATCCAACGGCACTCTCTACGGACTAGTTCCAGTTATTGGATCCGGACCAGTGAAGTAAGTGAACGGGCGAAAATCGATCCGACGATTGAATTTAAAAACAAACATCGATCCGAATTTACAGCCTCACCGTTGCTAATCTAACATTCGACATTGCTGGAAAATTGAATCACACAGACATTGAGTGGGAGGCGGTTAATTTAAGTGTGAACTTCACCATTACCGGCATTAGCGGAGCTTTCGAAAATTTGTCGGACAACTTCTTCAACGATCTCTTGAATTTGAGTGGTCCGGAAATTTTGGAACTTGCATGGCCAGGACTTCAGCCAACAGTGGAAGAGACCCTCGGTTGGGTTAGTATCACTATTTTATTTCAATGACTTCTAAATGTGTGTATTCTCTCCGGGAAACTGCTACTCTAAGCTTTCTTTGAACTTTGCTCGAAGTTTCTTGAATGGAAACTTTAGAAGAGACGATGTCTCACAGATCAGTTGTTCTTCGATGTGCTAGCATCGTGAAAAATGTACGCAAATTTTCATTAATCGCAAGAATGGTGAAAATTCGCGGAAATTAAAAAAAAAATCACGAACAGGGGACGATCCCTGAGTCTTTCAATTCAATTTTAAAGACATTTTTGTTAATTTCGATGAAATTCACGCGCTGAACTATTCATTTTCAGGCTGTTGGCGAATTTTTGAATGATTTCACGCTCGAAGAATTGATGGGAATGTTGTTCGGAGCCGGCATCGACTGGTCGGATGTTGATGACCAAACAACAGCAGCACCAACAGCATTACCACAATATTGATGGCGCCTTTAGTGGCGACACCATAATCAATAAAAAAAAGTTTCATCTTATCATTGATTATTGTTTTTTTTTTCGTTTATCATCGAAATAAATTCTGTACTCATTTACAGTACAAAGTTCTTGTTGTTGGTCTTTATATTTAGCTCAACATATTTATCGTTTGAAGTCGAAGGTCACCGTAAGTTTTCTTTTCTTCTTTTTAATGATTTAATCACGAAAGCTCCAACCTTTTAATATAAGCTTTTTGATGAATTAAACCTACTTTACTACATACTTCCGACCAGAACCTATGTATTCATCACCATCGACCTTTTTTATGTTGTGAAAGGACTATGAAGGAAGCAATGGAAACCAAAAGAACACGCAAAAACGTTTCGCTTCGCTGTCAATTTGTTGGCGAATGACAGGCATGAATACTATCAATTCATATCATAGTATTACGGCTAAAGTTCAGACATATTCATTCATCCGTTGATTTAATGTAATGCCATTTTGCTGTGAAATCGTTTTACAAAGTTGTAAACAAGGCACTCCAAGAACAGGCAAAAGAACAGGTTTTATTAAAACTCTCATTTGGCCTTTTATTTTGTATGGAACGTTCGTAACGCAATTAAAAAAAATGAATTTATATGTGAATTTTGGACGACAGCGTCATGGAGGCCTTTTTTGAAATTATGGTCTTTTGCCTGTTCTTGGGATGCGTTGTTAAGACATGGTAAAATTTTATAGGAAACAACCCAGCTGCAACAAGCTAATAATACAGAAATGTCACGGGTGCTACTTGCAACTTAATATAACAAACCTTAATTCATTGTCTATAAAACCTAATTTGTGGGCTGAGCACCATCTGTGGACTAAAAGCGGTAGCAATATATACACCTACATAGCAGTGGCATCTTTTTGGGATGAGCTTAGGTATGTTCCGTTCCATTAGTCAATTACAGAAAAATCATTCACATTCCAAGGATCGAATCCGGTCTGCGTGTAGCCTGCGCGTTAGAAAGGATTTCACAATTTATATTTTGAAATTAATAGCACATTACGTTGGATCACATTAAGACACTCCTAGTGTTTGTTTTAACGTTGCAACGAGAAAATGCAACGGGCGCTGTCTTCAACATCACACAGTGTACAGCTAGCTGAAGAGGCAACCTAAGAAGTGAAATAACGGTCGGGCAACAAAAGATGCTGGAATTAAAATAATCGTCAGAAAACACCAATTTTGGCATTGTATTTAACTGAATCAAAACAACAAATCTGTTTCATCGTTTTTTGAAACAGATCCCGACCCCGAAACTTTCTAGTTTACTGAAGAACTGAAATTCTGCTTTACGTGCTTTATCTGGTCGGTAAATGTGAAAAATGTACTCAAAAAATTGCATTTACCGATCAGAAGCACGTAAATACTGAGCTCGTCCTCTTTTTATACCTAGTTCTTACCAATATCAAAATTATTAACTTTCCTAATTTTCAATTTCCCCAAAACTATGATAAATAATAATCTGCATGAAAATGTATCATTTCGTATCTAATGTATCTAATTTCGAGTAAAACGACGCATTGTGAACACCCCAACCCCATGTACTTTCCATCATCGAATCATCCATTATTAAATATTTATGCAACATACACACACTTTGGCGCAACTCTTGGCGCAACTTCAAAATGGTTATTTGTGGAATCGGTGCAATTTTAGCTTACAGGGAAGTAGTTTGATATCTCGTATCCAGATGAGTATCCGAGGTCCTCAGCCTGAGGTAGTTTTACTCATCGTGATATGAGACATCAAGTTATTTCCTGTGTGCAGTATGATATTTTTTATGCCTCTGAATGGTGCATCAGCTTGTAGAGGTAGTTTGGGTTTATCTTTGCATCGACACATAAAAAATGATAATATGCACCTATGTCCAATATTTATTTCGCAATCACAATCACCATCTCGTCAAAATAAACATTTGGACACAGGTCAACGCACTTCTTAGTGCGTTGCAGAGGTGCATAATATTTATTATTAGGCTCTTTATGCATAAAAATGAGTCAAGGCCGTGTGTTGGAATACATATCGTGAGCCTATTATTAGGTACTTTGCACCGAGATTCATACAAAGATTTATGTAACAGAGGCATTAAATATTGCATATTATGATTCTGAGCTGCATAAAGTAATATTATATGCATATGTTGCATTGTAAACGAACAAATTTGTAAATGTCACTTTCGAATCATTTCAAATTTTAACCGTTGCTGCCCTCTAGAAAGAACTAAACACTGCGTGGTAACATGCATACCACTTTGCCGCTTATTCGATAACAATCCGATCTTTTAGACAATACCTTAAAATCAACTGCAATAATTGCGATCAGTTTTTCTGATTAAATTAATTAATTTCTAATTTATTTTCCAAATAAATCTTTGAACTGCTATCAATAACCTATGATGTAGAATTATTTTATAAAACTGCATTTATACGCATTTGAAGGTAGTCAAATTTTCATATAATAAATATTCGGATTGTGACAAAGTTTTTTAATGATAAAATCCGAAATTTTGCATATTTTTAAATAATTTAAACGGATCCGGTGAAAATCGACACAAATTTGTATCAGTATATTTCGCTACATTTGCAATTAGACACACACACACCACTTACCAATCAACTTTTTACCCCATTCACACACACCGCAGGTATCGGTACACAGTGCATATAAGTGAACGCTCTCGCGCTAAATAAACGTCATCATTTGAGTCACTCAAGTTGAGTGTGTGAATAATCAAAACAAACTCACAAATCAAACACACTAGCAAAATGGATCGGGGCTATGTGAATTATTTTTTGTTAAAAATACAATATTGAGCAATAATAGTATTTTACATGACTAGGGATAAAGAGATAAAAATTTAGCTTTCGTGTGAATTTTGTTGATCCAAAGCGCAGCCGAGGTCAATAAACACACGAAAACGAGACTTTTCATATTTATTCCGAGTATTTTACATGCTGAGGGTGTCGAAAGACGTTCTTCAAACGCACGTCTTTCGATGTCCTAAGCATGTAAAATCCATTACATAACTCGGGATAAAAATGAAAAGTTTAGTTTTCGTGTGTTTATTGACCTCGCCTTCACATCGGATTAACAATATTCACAGGAAAACTCTACTTTACATCTTTTTATCCCTAGTCATGTAAAATACTATTACATGTTTTCCCTAAGGTCGAAAGTGGCTCACCTAGGGAAAACAAAAAATTGGTTTTAGGTTTCAAAAGCATGTAATAGTATTTAACTAGAAGAATAATTCAAAAATTGCACTTCATGTCTATGTTGTTGCCTCGTTTTCGCTTATGTAATAAAATAGAGTCGGCAAGCCTCGACTTCTTCGTGACAAGTGTGTATTATATTTTTTACATGCTACATGCGTCGAAAACCGTACTTTTCATGTTTTAAGCACTACTTTCGACGCCCTCAGCATGTAAAATCCATCACATAACTCGGGATAAAAATGAAAAGTCTCGTTTTCGTGTGTTCATTGACCTCGGCTTCGCCTCGGATCAACAAAATTCACACGAAAACTCTACTTTTCATCTTTTTATCCCTAGTAATGTAAAATACTATTACATAACTAGGGATAAAAAGATGAAAAGTTGCGAAATAGCTTACAAAGTCAAATGCGGTACGAACTAAAGTTTGATACAAAGACACACGTGATACAAATGCAAATGTGATATGAACACTTGGAATTAAAATTTGATGTCCGTTTAGAATTACACTTTTTTTGATTTTTGACACATTATATTGTCCGGTGGTTTCCGCCAGTTTTTGAAAAATATGAAAGTGAATTCAACCGAACGAACTTTCATTGCTGTTTTGTACTCACGTACTCACACATCCATGGATTACCATTAGCACTGTACCACGATACCACTACAAATCTCCCAAAATTGTCTCAATAATTCATAATTCTTTAAAACTCCAAGAAAATATAATTTACAAAACACATTGTGAAGTTTTAGTGAAACGAATTAATTTCAATAATCGATTAAATGATAGAAATTACATTAAACGACAATTAAACGAATGTGGCCTCTGTGTAACGGTAAAAAAGTAGAGCACACAGGTCTGGAAAGCAAAAATAATACAAAAAAGAAATAATTTTTTGTTGTTGAAAAACTCTTCCAATACATGAAAACATTTGTGGAAAAAGGAAAAGAAAAACGTGAAAGAAACAATAATTTACAAAATTACGATATAAATTTCTAATGTTTTATTAGAAGCTAACAATTCCGTCGACAATTAACATAATTTGTATAAAGGTAAGTGGATAGAAACTGACTTTTGCCACTTGTGAAATTTACTTTTATTTCGATACGGTGCCCCATTTTTGATTATGACGCAAAAGAAATTGATGTGTGTAGTGTGTATTTTTTTTTTCTTCTCTATTTTGTTAATTTTGAGGTATAGATTATAATACACTTCAAAGACCATTGAATGGTTAACCATTTCGAAATTTATATTTTTATTTTATCATCTTTTCGGGTGACAATTTTTTTTTTGACAATTTCGTTTCCTTTCATGGGGGTCTGTTTCAGGGTAAGTCGAAAGTGTTTTTTTTTTAATCTTCGTTTTGTGGTGGTTCGATATCCTCCTTGTAGTATAAATCTACATTTGGAATTGTTATTCAACTTTGAGATTAATCATATTCCGTTTGTACAGAACCAATCGATTTACATTATGCTTTGAAGACATTCGCATCTTTAATGACCGTCAAATTGTGTTCCGAAACCGTATCTTAACGAAATCTCCGTTATAAAGATTTAGAACCGTTTTGATTCTGATTCCATGACGAAGGTCCGAATGCAATCGAAACGGTTGTAATCAAAAAAAAATTGGTGTGTGTGTTTTCATTTTAATTGATTCAACATGACGATGGCTTTGATGAACGAAATGTTTATTTTTGACGATTTTTTTTCCGTCTTCTGATTTTCTATTTGCATAAACATATACACATTGTAGAGGTGCCCTACTCTTGAACGTTATAGGTTTTTGTTGATTTCAACAGCCAACCGAAAGAGAAAAAATTGATTTAAATAATAATTTCGTGTGCTATTGCATAACCACATCATCATTTTGCTATTCCTCTAACTACGTTCAATATACATATATACATATCGTACGACATAGAGAAGTTAAACAAACAAATTTTTATTTTGCCATTCATGCTTAAATATATATGAGATCATCGCCTCAATCAACTTCTTTAATTTTATTAGCCTATGGAATCACGGAATTACATCGTTGTATGAAAAATATCGTTTTAACATACTAGAAGCATAACACATAGTGTTATTGTGCTCCATTAATTGTGATTTAATTAGTTCTCTGCCCAAGGCAATTAATATCCAGTGATCTTTATTGAAATTAGTTGTGATGGATATTTATTTATATCTACAAATTCTTGTCCTCCTTGAATTGCGTTCATTCGAACGCATTGAATAGTGTTCATCGGTGATTTATTTCCAATTCTATTAATCACTGTAACGAGTCTAAAAATGCCACTCAAACCACTCACTTTGGGAAATTTTACATTCCGGTATCTCCAAATTTCCAGTTAAAATTCAAAAGTATTTTTTTACCCAGAAAGACTCAACAACAATACAAAGAACGAAAACTGATGATATGCATGTTTACCCACATGCAGTTTGATTAATAACAATAATAATAACAACAACAACATCTCTTACGTAGACTATTACCGTTTTACATTTTCCATACCACACCGCAATGCGGTGGGTACAACAAAAATAAACAAAGGGGACAAAAGAAATAAAATTTAAAAAAATATGAAACGGAAACGAGAGTAAATGTAAAATGCACAAAGAAATTAAAAGTAAAGAGAACAACATCCACAGAGCACCTGAAAATGCCCTACGGGGTCAAGACTGCGACTGCTTTGTTTTGTTTATCTTGTCGCGTGACTTATTTATAAGAAACACAAACTTGTTTTTGTATTCCTCTTGTGCAAGGCTCCAGTTTTTGTTTTTGTTTCAGTATGCACTTGTATCAGAGGTTTTTCAATTTTTTGTTTTGTTTGTTTTGTCTATGAACGATCTGAGTTTCGATATACTACCGATTCCAGTGCTGTGGAAAATCAACAATGTACCATGTGAAACTATAGTGGTACCTCTCAAATTTCCGCTTACTTACAATGAACTTGTTTCAACTAAATTTATAAAACAAAAAATTCACCTGCGGCGCAGTGAGATATATTGTTTAAAAGGACTTTGCAACGTAAGCCAAGCTTTCCAACGTGAACACCTGAATAAGCGCAACTTATCTAATAACTTGATAAAAATATAAGTTTTAGGGTTTTAGCCAATTTTCTGCATATAAATGCTATCAAATATCAAATTTTTCAAAAAAAGAAGAAGAAGTCTTGCTCAAGTTACGTAGACTAGAAAGCTTTCACTACCTCCTTGTCCTTGTCCTCTGATTATATAAAGATGACAGTTACCGTGGCTGCCAATAAGCCAGAAATCGGTTTGAGAAACATACCACCGTTTACAAAGGTTTTCTTAATTGATCAAATTGTATGTGTGCAAAGTTGATTTACAATCATCAACATTCAATTTTCAAAATTTAAGAATTTCCTACGTCGTAACTCGCTTCGCTCGCGATAACTTCCCTCCCACTTACAATTTTACAAAAAAGTCAGCGAAATAATTATTTGCGGCAAAGTTAGCGATTGTTGAAAACTGGAAAAGTAAAAATTTCTTTTTCGTCCAGTGTTAGGAGGAGATGATAGGAGGAGGATAGTGATATTAGTTCAAATATCAACGTCAATATATAAATGAACGCAGTGGTTTTTGCTGTGTGCAAAAATTCAAATAAAATCAGTCGGGTCGTACTGATTATTATATCACTGAGCGGTTGTGAGTAATATAACTGCTGCATTTGCGATAGACGAAGAAAAGGTTTCGTTTTTTTCTCTCTCGATGCATTCAACATAGTAACAAATATCAATAGAACGACAGACGGATACAATAATATAAATCGATAAGCGGTGGGTTCTTTTTCTGTCCTGTGATTGAAAAACAAAACAGCAACAATTTTATAATAAAAAATCTTTTTGTTGTTTCTCTCGTTGCCTCGTCTTCACCAGTTTGATTAATGTGTCTGATTTTTTGTTTTACTCTCTTTACACATCCATTGTCCATCCATCCATAGTTTCAGTTGATTGAAGCTCGGAACATTTTGTTGTTGTATTTTTCTCGTTTTTTGTTCTGTTTTTAATTTTTATTCTTGAGATGTGTCCAAACAAAAAATTATTCACACCTCAGCATAATTAACTCAATATTATTCCAATTCATTTAATAATATTATTTTGAGAAGAAGAAAAACATGTAGTTTAACAGTGGAACACTTGGAAAAAATGACATAACTCATTCACATAAGCAGACATCATAGAACCGAACCAGTTTTTTTTGTTTTGTTTGTTGCTGGTTGTTGTATTTATTTCCTTCTTTTTTTTCTTGGCTCATCCTTCGTATATACACTTATTATATGTGTGTGGCATATTGTTTTGTGTTATTGTGTGCCGTTTGTCTATTATACATCCATTTTCATCTCTTTCATCAAGAACAAAATGTTGTAAAATCACTCGTGTGTCCACTGTTATTGACGAAACGTTTCCTTCAAATTAATTTATTTTTACGGATGAATCCGACAAACTCGGTCGCAATGACAATTTTTCCATTTTGATACGTCCAAATCGAAACCAGTCACTCAAATTTGTTCCGAATTCATACCAAGATTAATATTCATATCGACCCAAAGAGTCCCCCTACCCCCGTTCAGGTCTGCTAAGTGTATAATTCAAAAGTCCCTTGATTTTACAAAAAACACAAACACAAAACGTCAAAATATTTTATAGTTTTATGTAACCACTGAACTGTCTCACTTATGAACATAAATTGCCATCGGACCAAAGAAATGTTCCTTTCTATTTCGGCGACTGGATGGACAAATCAGAGCATTTCAAAGTTGCGAAAGGTAAGAACAATAAATAAAGTTTTAACTGCTTGTTCATCATCGCTTGATGTCCGAAATAAAAACAAATTTTTTACCGATTCGAAACTTACTGATTGTCTCTGTTCCGTTACGCTTTGTAAATGCTCGAATTAAAAAAAAATTTAATGAACCAAATAACACATTATTCACACCAACAACAACAACCAAAATGAATTCACCAAAAATATATTCGCCCACGCGATCTGCATTCACACAGCCATCCGCATTGATCCATCCCTCTGTGTTCATTGGACTCGTTTCAGAAAACTAAAACAATGGCAGCCGCAGAGAGTTCTATTCGTTTTAGCGATCATACCATAGACAAAGCCACAAAAGCTAAAGTTACGTTAGAAAATTACTACAGCAATCTCAAAACACAGCACTGTGAACGTGTACAACGCTTGGCCAAATTAGAAGCATCACTCATTCATGACGATTCATTATCCACATCACAGAAGCAGGAAAAACGTTTGCAACATGCACAAAAAGAAACGGAATTTTTGCGATTGAAGCGGTCACGATTGGGCGTCGAGGACTTTGAAGCGCTCAAAGTGATTGGCCGGGGCGCTTTCGGCGAGGTGAGATTGGTACAGAAAAAAGATACGGGACACGTGTATGCAATGAAAGTGCTGCGTAAAGCAGACATGTTAGAAAAGGAACAGGTGGCGCATGTTCGAGCTGAACGTGATATATTAGGTAAATTGACAGAAAAAAAAAAATGTTGAACGAAATCATTCGGCAGAAAGCTAACCGTTTCGTTTCCGGTTTTTATGTTTTGTTACAGTGGAAGCCGATCATCAGTGGGTTGTGAAAATGTACTACAGTTTTCAAGATCCAGTCAATTTATATTTGATAATGGAATTCCTGCCGGGTGGTGATATGATGACGTTGCTTATGAAAAAGGATACGCTTTCGGAAGAATTTACACAGTTTTACATCGGCGAAACGGCACTAGCCATCGATTCGATACACAAATTGGGATTCATTCATCGGGATATTAAGCCAGATAATCTATTACTAGATGCCAGGGGCCACCTTAAGGTAAAATCTATCAATTTACCTGCTCAATGCATAACACACTCTTGAAACACTGTCGGACGATACGCGCTATCGGAAGTGCGTTCTTCGTATTTATTGAAATGACCTTGTTTGTCAAGTCTTATTGAGAAATGTTGCATTTGTTAAATGCATTGATATCTTAATGCCAGTTAGAAAATATCGTAATTGTTGTGTTATGCGACAACGACCTGGGTATCTCGAAAGGGCATCGCCATCATTTTAACGATTGTGTGATACCTTTTCATGGGCTACTTTTATCTTACATTTTGAGAGACTTTGCATGTAGTTAATGCCCCACGACACTTTGAGTCCCTCATAATCACGGGTTACGGCTTGAAACCTATCCAACCCGATGGGAAAAACATTTGCCCTACGACTTTTGTTATGTAGCACTAGAACGAGAGTAGCCCTGGTGTATATCTGGGAGACCATACATCGTAGAAAATTGTGGTTCTGCACGACGCGACGTATAGTATTTCATTCCAATTGAACTCGAGGTGTAATCGACTTTCAAACCCGGTGTAATCATTATTATGTTGATATCAAGCCTGGTATGCGAGCAAATGTTTTCGCCATTTCCCTTATGTTTGTACAACTCCGACTGCGAATAATCACAGCAATTAAAAGTAACGCAGAAAATGTCGTTGCACAGAATAATCGCTAGTGAATGTCAAGCGATACATATTTATCGGAGAACTGTATTGGCGTTGGACAAACATGACTAAAATTTTATTGATTTTGGAGAATTTTTAAACGGTCAGCGCTTCATGCCAATTTCTGAAATAGGGAGTGGAAATAGGAGACTAAAATGTGCTTAAATTTCGTCAACTTTGTCGAACTATATCAAACTCTGCCTGATTTATTGACCTAGGAGCCGTCGAAGAATTGCTTATCATCAACCAGTTTAAATCTCTGTTCTGCCTTTGATTTTGTACCGTTTAATGCAGCCCTTTGTCATGGCAGTTTTTTGAAAATTTTCTTTTCCATTTTCACAGTTGTCTGACTTCGGATTATGTACTGGATTAAAGAAATCTCATCGAACAGATTTCTATCGGGATCTCTCACAAGCGAAACCTTCAGACTTTATCGGAACCGGTGCAAGGTGATTGTCGAGTGCTCATTCAATTCTGGTGCAATTGAAAATGTTTATTCAAAAAAAGTTCGTTTATTTTTAGTCCAATGGATTCGAAGCGACGAGCTGAAAGTTGGAAGCGAAATCGACGCGCGCTAGCCTACAGTACTGTCGGAACACCGGATTATATAGCACCTGAAGTGAGACGAAATTTATTTCCAGATGAAAGTCAGTCGGTAACAAATCAAATGTGTACCGTTTCAGGTGTTCCTTCAAACGGGTTACGGGCCAGCCTGTGATTGGTGGTCGCTCGGCGTTATCATGTACGAAATGCTAATGGGCTACCCGCCATTCTGTTCCGACAATCCACAAGACACATACCGCAAAGTAATGAATTGGCGTGAGACGCTCATATTTCCGCCAGAAACTCCGATATCCGAAGAGGCTAGAGAGACCATCGTTCGGTTCTGTTGCGAAGCGGAACGACGCATGGGCTCGAGTCGAGGTATTGAAGAACTGAAATGTGTTCCATTCTTCCGCGGTGTCGATTGGGAACACATTCGAGAGCGGCCAGCCGCCATTCCCGTTGAAGTGCAATCCATTGATGATACATCAAATTTCGATGATTTCCCGGACGTTACATTAGAAATTCGTGAGTTTTTCTGTTTGGTTAAATATATTGATTTTACGTTTGACATTGATTGGAAATTTATCGATTCAACAGCATCGGCACCCCTTCCACAAGACGGCGAAATTTTGAAAGATTGGGTGTTTATCAATTACACATTCAAGCGATTCGAAGGTCTCACACAAAGAGGTACGCCAACGAAGAAATGAATGAATCTAATTCCCCACTACACTCGCCCCCAAATCCAACACATAACAATACACTCACCACTATTAAAGAGAAAATAAACTTTCGGAAAATTGCAACTAATAGTAGAGGTCCTTGTAGAACAAAAGTCATAAAAATAGTTCACTTTATAGTAGAATGGTGAGCTTTGGACCAGTGATTAATATTGGTAGCCTGAGTCCAAAAAGATTAACACCCCTCAAAAAACCCCACCCCACACCCCAACATCCCTCACCAAAGATTTTAGTGTAAGGGACCCTTCAATGAATTATTGTGAAGCTCCTGTCAATGCTAGACTGTCGATATGGGGCTTAAACGAAAGGTAAAGGTTCATACTTTTTTTATATGACCAAACGCTTTTCAATTTTCCATTTTCCACAACAATTTTCCGAGTTTTCCATGAAAATCTATGAAATCTCAAATATAAAGGGTGGTGAATAAGTTAAAAAAGTTTTTGTGCATACTTCCTTCTGCAATATGGTTCTTCAATGACTTCTTCGCTAATTTGACGAAAAAAAATTAAATAATGTGTCATAGACTTGGAGATAAGCTCAGTTTTCCACCGCCGGAAAATTTCATTGAAATACTTTTTTACATATAACTGATGAGATATGCGAGCTGTGTCATTGAATTTGCGAGATTATCATAGGATAGTTTATTGAGGCATTTATTGAACTCTAGGAGAAGCCAATACACCATTAACCTCAAGTCACCCACCTCCCACTCTCCTATTATTGAACAAATTGTAGAAAAATTTTAAAATAGAAAGCAGACTATTTTTGAACTTACAAATTTACGCTGTAAATGTTTGGGATATTGCCTGCAATACCTTTTTCAAGTGGACAGTGGAAATAATTAAGAGTAAGTATGTAAGATACTACATTTTCAAATGAATATTTGATTACACTGCAAAAATGCTGCAGTGGCAGTTTCTGTCTAGGCCGATGCAATTCGACACCGTTGCATGCATGTTGTGTGGCTGTTCGACACCGGATGCGAATAGCCAAGCAACACAGTGCATGCTATTTGACACCGGTGACGAATAACCAGACAACACAGTGCATGCTATTTGCATCTGGTGTCGATTAGCCACGTAACACAGTAGATGTTAATTGACACTGGTGTCGATTAGCTAGGCAACACAGCTGATGCTATTCGACACCAACCTTTAAGACGCAGAAATAAATACCACATTATCTGGTTTAATTATTTTGATATCTTTTGTAAATGAAGCTTCTGGTAGCACTACTGCAATTTAGTGGCGGTGAGCCTAGCTCCCTTTCTATTCTCTTCAAGATTAGGAAGTGTTTGCGTCTAAAAGATTCATATGTCGAGAGCTCACGTTTAATTTTTAAGTTTTTTAATTATAAGTATTAATAACATCCTCTTTATTTTATTTACAACTGACGTATTGGAACATTACCATTGAGAAGCTCGTTACTATCTGATTTGCTCTACAATCAAAAATACTCGTCTGATACCCATCGTAATAAAAGTATCTACATTTTCATAACAAATACGTTAGATTATCTTGATTCTGGACACTCTGTCACTCTCTCGCCAGTGGCTTTTGTGCCAGGCTTCGGCTGTTATGTTGGTTCAATGCAGAGAAACGTTACGTTCGGACAGGCTAGTTTTTGAAATATAAGACTGGACTAAATGTTACAGGCTGTGTCAATTTCAATGATAGGGACAATCTTGTCTTACCAGCTATCAATAGTGAAGACCTAAGCCGTCAGCCATCGCCTTAGGACTGCGAGGTATGCTTTTAAGGTCCTATAGATTAGCTAGTCATAGTATGACTGTCATACGTACCCATTTGCTCGCCTGGAGTAAGGCAATGGTTTTAGTTGGAGATGAGCTGTGGGTACTAGTGGTACACCAGATGTTTGGAGATGCGAGTAGATTATTTTGTTCATAGAAAGTTTGATGGAATCATCTCCATGGTTGGTTTTGTTTATTGGTCTGATGCGGCAAAATTTAAAAGAAAGTTGATTGTTCTACTTCGCTATAATCATCTCCAAGCATCTACCATTTTCAAAAGCAGTTAAGTCCACTGCCCATATAGACCGTGAGACAGAAAGGGACAACTATATTTCCTCTACCTACGTTAGAAGAGTTAAGAGAATGGTGGACTTTACTGCTTTTGATAAAACACTCTTCCTATAATCTCACTATCTAATGTCCAACGGATTCAAGATTTTTAGGATGACAGGGTAGTACAAAAGATCACAAGATCTGTGTGCATCGATCAAAAATGATTGGTAAATCTAACATATTGACTCATAAATGATATCAAAATAATTAAACCACATAATGTGGAATGTGAGTGATAATTGCTGAATGTGGGACATTTAAATCATTTTTACTACGTAGACAGAAACTGCCTCTGGAGCATTTTTGCAGTGTAATCGCACAACAATATTTATTTGAAAATGTAGTATCTTACATACTTACTCTTAATTATTTCCACTGTCCACTTGAAAAAGGTATTGCAGGCAATATTCCAAACATTTACAGCGTAAATTTGTAAGTTCAAAAATAGTCTGCTTTCTATTTTAAAATTTTTCTACAATTTGTTCAATAATAGGAGAGTGGGAGGTGGGTGACTTGAGGTTAATGGTGTATTGACTTCTCCTAGAGTTCAATAAATGCGTCAATAAACTATCCTATGATAATCTCGCAAATTCAATGACACAGCTCGCATATCTCATCAGTTATATGTAAAAAAGTATTTCAATGAAATTTTCCGGCGGTGGAAAACTGAGCTTATCTCCAAGTCTATGACACATTATTTAATTTTTTTTCGTCAAATTAGCGAAGAAGTCTTTGGATAACCATATTGCAGAAGGAAGTATTCACAAAAACTTTTTTAACTTATTCACCACCCTTTATATTTGAGATTTCATAGATTTTCATGGAAAGCTCGGAAAATTGATGTGGAAAATGAAAAATTGAAAAGCGTTTGGTCATATAAAAAAAGTATGAACCTTTACCTTTCGTTTAAGCCCCATATCGACAGTCTAGTATTGACAGGCGCATCACAATAATTCATTGAAGTGACCCTTACACTAAAATCTTTGGTGAGGGGTGTTGGGGTGTGGGGTGGGGTTTTTTGAGGGGTGTTAATCTTTTTGGACTCAGGCTACCAATATCAATCACTGGTCCAAAGCTCACCATTCTACTATAAAGTGAACTATTTTTATGCTAAGGACCTCTACTATAACTTTGAGAGCAACAAAGAAAAAAAAATTTAGTAACAAGAAGAAAATGTGTAAAAAAATGTTCATTTGTTTCGTCGGACGCCTTTGAAATTTTATTTATTTAACAAAAAGTTCGGTTTAATTATAAATTAAATTCTTTAAAGCTGTGTCGATTGTTTTTCTTTTTCTTTAAAATTTCTTGGAATTTTTGTTTCTTTTTTTGGATATTTTTTTTATGCTAAAAACGCCTCTGATCACAAGTGTTTCATATTTCTATTTACGAAAGAAAAGAATTCTTTATGTTAAAAAAAAAGTCAAACGAAATTTTCCTTTTTTATTTTGTAATTTATTTATGCCAATAAATAAATAAAAATTATGAAATTGGTCACACGTAACTCCTCCTGCACACCGGTACCATTCAAAATGATCAGTACTTGCCGCCACACACTACCACCACCTCCAATCATTATTTATTTATCAATAAATTCTTGAAGAAAATTGAAATTTATTTTGTTTAACTGCGCAGCTACGACTCCACAAAGTGGGAGCGTTTCCGATTTTTCATTCAAAATTTGCTAAACTGAACAATGGAATCAACCCCGAGATGTTAATTTTAAAGCCATATGAAGTATTATCAAAGTCAAATCGCCAATTTCTTTTTTTGGGTTCTGTTTCTTTCCCTAAAGACGATGTAGCTCAGTCATTCCTTCCTTCATTCACCTTTTGTCTGTCAGAAGGGTCCCTTTATCCGTAGCGCAAAAAATGTTCGGCTCAAAAGTGGAGTTTGAGTTTTTAAATGAAATTGAAATTAGACTTTACGGTTGATTTTCACTACAAATTTCCTTAATTTCTGAAAAAATTCCAAAATTATTAAAGAAAACTTGGAAAAAACAGGATTTCAAGGAAATTTCTTAAAATGAAGCCTCGAGGAGAAGCTAAGAACGATTGATATTTGAACAGAAAATGCAGAAGAAATGAAGAAACACTCAAGAAGTTAAAGAAACTTTAAAAAATTAATAAAAATAATTTCTTGAAAAAACATTAGTCCTGAGTTTAATTTAGATCATGTATTTTCATCTTGAGCTGACATTTTCAAAAAATCTAAGGATCGACCATTTGCGTCTCTAACGCTAAACGAGCCGAGATCTCTATCGATAAAGGTGTAATCGTTTCACAAGAAACCACAATCCTTCGTCGAAAAGTGTTCTGAAAATCAGCAATAAATGTTCCCGAATCGGGAATGCCGACCATACTTTTTTCATGAAATTTTCGCATGACAAGAAAACCACTCCGCAACGTCTGAGCTGATCATCCCTTCACATAAAACATTTTTTTTTTCGATTTTTTTCAGAATTTTGTATGGATTTTCACGGCAGTCATCAAGCTGCAAAAATGTTATTTTGAAATGGTACATAAACAAGAGTATTGTTAGGAGTCATTGGACCTCAGAGGACTCAGAAAGCCCGTCCCACTATATCTAAGCTAACCCTTCCAACTTTTTTTCTCACTTGAGGGCTACCGTGACTCATGATCTAACCATTCTTGCTTTTAATGCTTCACGATTACAATCGGAAACGGGTAAACCGTGACTGCGGTGGTGATTTCCCATGAGCTTATATCTTACTTTAGGCCCTGAATTGGATGGCATCTTCAGTGGCTAAATTTCACTGGCTTTTGCAGCTTCGTCATATAATTTATCATAGATTTTCATTGGAACTTATAGCTGAACATGGCTAGGTTCAATCACTTTCAAAGATTTTCGTCACATTTAGGCGTTTTGTCACACTCTGGAAATTTTTCTTGGCGTTTCGTCATACTCTGGCGATTTTTTCTTGATAATTCATCATTTTTGGTTGACTTGTTTAATCGCCAAAGTGAAAAAGAACGCCAAGAAAAATCGCCAAAGTGTGAAGAAAGACCATAAATACGAATTCAAATTCACAATTAGGCGATTTTTCTTGGCGTTTCTTCACACTTTGACGATTTTACTTGGCCTTTCTTAACATATTTTGATGATTTTTCTTGGTGGTTTATTGTCAAGAAAAATCGCTAGAGTGTGAAGATACGAATATCAACTGTAAATGATGAAGAAAAATCGCCAGACCAACCTTTTGTTAAGGGATAGATTCCCCAGTATCGAGCATAAATCCTTTGCGTTACCTTTCGTAAAACGATTGATGTCCTAGGGTCGAACATAAGGCGTTACTTTTCGTAAGAGGATAGTTTTCTTACGATTGAACGAAATCATCATCATTTTTGGTTGAGTTGTTAAATCGCCGCGAAAAATCGACAGAAAAAACTTTAAGAACAAACGCCAAAGTGTGAAGGAACGCCATAAAGCAACGCAATTCAAGCATGAGTGATCATAGTGGTGCAGAAAGTACTCTATTTTACATGAAAATGTTTTTACACTGTCCAGTTTCAGTACTCTATTTAGAGTACCACACATGCTTGAAGTGCGTTGCATAAAGAAAAATTTTCCATTCTTTATGTTTCTGGGTTTCTTCACACTTTGACGATTTTTCTTGGCATTTTTTTTGTGATTTGAGTTTTCCGATTCTTTACGGGAGTCGAGATATTTAGAACAACCATAGAATGAAAGATTGTTTTCTGCAATCGAAACCATTGATTTAATTTAATTGTACCATAAAATGCAACAGTGCTATCCAGGCTGTTTGGGCGATTTCTGAAGCGGCTGTTAAAATTGATTTTCTGATCCCAAGATTACAGTTTGAATGGAAAAAGGTTCGAGCCTGGTACTGTCATACCATACCGGTATAACTACTTTGTAATCGGGGCATCCGCAGCATAGGTTTAAGTTAAGTATGACAAATTCTACCAGGGACGATATTTTCTTGAATTTCTTTCGGAAGATTTAGAAAAATATCGGAAAATGTTTTCCGAAATATAGTCACTGGATCCCACACATTTTCGTGATCTGTCAGTACTAAACCGTGTAATATATGAACATTGAACTTTACAAGCAATTAGCACTGGTTTAAGTGATTTTACAGTTGCCTTTAAATACTGCTGGAGATTTTATCTACTGGTCAGTGGCTTTACGTTCTAGGTTGAATTCAATTCCTTTTCGTTTACAAGCTACAATCGTTAAGATAACTTGCCAAGGCTGGTTGGTCCCCTTTGACTGTTAACACTACATTATTTTCAAAATTTTACAGCTGGAATCGATTCAGTTAGCCTGAGAGCAATTCAATGAAATATTTCGTTTAGGATGTCACGAAAATCCCTCTCTAAAGATGGAGAGTACGAAAAATGGAAATTATCGCTAGTCACTCACCTGCTAGTCACTCTAGCGCTGTATAACTTTCGCTTTGTTGGACGGCCGCGCCAGTATGCCATAAATAACTCAATGCAACAATTCTACGATGCGCGTAAGTAAAATGTTTAATTCCAACGACTGTGTAACAACAAAGACCAATTTTCGTTGCGATACGCAATATTAGAAACTCTTAGCATTTTCGATGAGGACGCGCTTTCATCGCATATAATTGTGCCGGCGACACATATAGGTCCTCTGACACAACATGTTTTGGCTCCTTTAACTCATTTGACTGCGCTGTCTTAGTAGTCGGTCCAATACAATCACCATTTTCCTTGACTGGTTCCTCTCCTTCCTTTTTCGGTTCCGGCTTCGAATGGAAGTACACGTTGTTGAACTTGAAATGATCCGATGTCAAGTACAGTCCGTTAACACCAGCAACCGGATACTTGTCTAATGCAATTGCAGTTTTGCTGGTTGTTGAGGAGTTAAGTGGATTATGACGTGGCTCGCGGTCCGAGCCAGTGTTCCGAATAAGTTTACATATTTCCAATTCTACCGAGTCATCCTCTGTTGCATCATCAGGCCATCTTCTTTGCTTCGTTTTCTTTGGAGATACGAGTTTCCTTCGATAAGCCTCGAATTTTATTTCTTCCATAGCGTCAGGCGGCGTGTTGTGGACTTCATCATCATCACCATATTCGGCTGGATCTAACGGAGCTTTTCCTGGTCGAATGCTCCACTTGCTTAGGCCGTAATTGTCCAGATCTTCATACACGTCCAACGAGGTCCTAAGATCATCCGATAGATCTGTATTTGGACACCAACTCATTTTTCTAGAACAATTGACGAAAACAATGGTTATTTGTGTACATGATTTGCACGATTGATTTTAGGCAATTTCGCGGGTTGTAGCGAAAGTGCCTAAAATCAATAGTCCAAAGCAGGTACACATGTGAGTTTTCATGCAAAGGGCCGAAAACTCGAAGGAAAAAAATCAAAAATTGCCCTTTTTTTCGGCCCGAAGCATGAAAATTATACTCACTCACTTCGTTCGGCCTACAATCCGCGAAATTGCCTAAAGTCAGTCGTCCAAAAAAAAGGCACACAAATGACTATTTCGTAGTTAGTGTAATTAAAAGTGTATTTTCGACGGATTGATGGTCGATTATTTATTGCTCGAATTTGTATTTGATTTTTTACGATGAAAGTTGACAGTTGGTGGAGACGTGTTTACTGTTCAAAAGCTACACTGCGACTGATAAAATTATTTCAGTATTTCAGATAAATATTCTAACTAGAGAGCCTGACTCGGAACAAACAGCAAAAAAAAAGAAAAATGTCCATTATTTGTAGAATGTGTGTGTGTGTAAACATGAAGTATGCGTCCAGGACTGTACCAACTATTTTTGATGTTAAGATTGTTACCTGAAAACGTGCGAAAATTTTAAGAATTTCACATCAATTTTCTCTAAAATTCAGGATGAATATTTGAAACGGTTGTCGAGTTGGAAACGAGTCTTGAATTGTCAAAATTGATTTTTTTTTCTCATAAAAACGAACGAAAATTTACTAAGCCGACAACGCCATGTTGACATTTTTTATCTACTTATGCATCATCAATCTCTAATCAAAATTGAAAATTGTGTGCTTTACTAAGGCAATGTGCGGATCTAGGCTTTCATTTTCATCATTTATTTGCCTGATATATGCGAAAAGCAGAAGTTATTTTATTATAGAGTGTTATGATGAAAGAGATAGAAATATTTTGATAAGTACCCCAAGGCAACTTATAATAAACTGGTCTTCGGTCCTCTCGCTCTCAACGTAACACGTTGAAAGAGAAAGCAATATTTTGACAAGTACCCCAAGGCAAGTTAAATTAACTAGTCTTCGGATCTCTCGCTCTGATCATAACAGTCTATAAAAGATTGCCTGACCCTCCATTTTGATTACCATCAATTTTTGCCAACGACAATGTTCCAAGCAATGAAAGTATACTCTACAGGTATGGTCTATTGTCAAAATTTGTGTGGAGCGGAGGAAGTAGCGATTTCATATAAAGAAACTCACCTCTCGATGATTTTCATTGAAAGGTGAGTTTGTTTATATGAAATCGTCATTTCCTCCGGCTTGTATGGACAGACCATACCTGGTTTGTACATTCATTGGTTTCAAGGTCATACGAATTGTCAAATTACTGTTAAATTTCATTCATAAACATAACCTCATCAAGATTTGTATGAAAACCGAGCTCTGTGGATGAAATCGTGTTCGTTCGGCCAGTCAAATTTCGTGTTTAGGGAGAATCGAATATCTTTCTCTTCAAGAAAATCCTCCCACCTCACACCAACGCACTCCATGAACAGGCACAAGAATAGATTTTTTAACGGTCAAAAAGCCCGCAGTGGTCCCCTTATTTTAATTCTGTTCTCGTGCCTGTTCTTGGAGTGTGTTGATGAAGGTAAAAAGTTTCAGTTCATTTCAACGAATTCGTGGTTCTATTGCAGAAGAAAATATACCAGGCATGAGCGATTGATTTGACGAGTGATCCGAATTATCTAGTAGGCTTATATTTCGGGAATAAATTTAATTCAATTTATGTCAGTGTTCATTAGTTCGCAGGTCTGTTCCAAGGCCATACGAATTGTCAAATTTCATCCATAGAGATATAACCCTATCAATATTTGTATGAAAACCGATCTCTGTGGATGAAATTGTGTTCGTTCGGCTAGTCAAAATTCGTGGTTACAGTTGTATTAGGTCCCTTATTCGCCATTTCAAAAATGAAGGAGCGGTCTGAATTATTTTACTCTGCCGTGGTTCTTCTACATATATCCATTGTTTGTGTGATTTCGAATTTTGGGACAATTTTTCAATCAAAATAATAATCTCAATCGTAATGAAAACGTGCTGAATAAGCCCTGCCCGCCCCGTTAAATATTTTCCGAATCTCCATCTTACGCTATTCGGTACGACTTTTTTTTTCTTCATAATTATTTAATTAGACTAAGATTAGATTCAAAAAGAGTGGCAGTGAATAGCAGTAATAACAGTAATTATACCAAAGTCGAAATAATGTTCTATCGTATGTCAATCAGAAGTATATTTAGTCTAAAGGTGAAATAACAACCAGGGAACGTGGGGGTGAACTTACGCTTATTAGTGGCTCAACACGAAACTACGGCACTGATCGATCTCTTCACGTATTCGGGTTGGTATATTGGTGGTCAAACTAGTCTTTCACTTCTATACTTTCACAACGATGCTTTGACAAGAATATATCCCCGATTCACCATGACTTTTTGCAAAGCTGTTTGCCCGAAAATGACAGTAGCAGATGTAAGTCACTGCGATTTTCTTTTCTTATTTGCTTCAGCATTCGAGTGAAGGCAGTTTCTTCAAAGAACATTAGCTCGGTGGTTTGGCTATGATAGAATTGTTTTATTTTGAGTATGAATGCAAAAAAATGATCGTTCAATGATCGCCGAAGCCATACTCGAAAAACTGTTGCCGAGCTTCAAAAGTTACACTTTTATCGCAGTATCTTCGGATTTAAGGCTTACCACAGGTTAGGTCAGGTTGACCTGAAATAGAAATTGACTTTGACCTGACCTGACCTGAGTTTTCAGGTCATGACCTGAAATAACCCGAAATGATCTGATGACCTGAAATTGAATTTTAGAAAAAATCAAAGTCTTCAATAAAAGTCGTTAATCCGAAATACATTTTCGTATTTAATTCCATTTTCAACTGCCTCAGTCGCATGACTCGTGATTTCTTGTCCTCACATCAGTTCCTGTGGCTGGAGCTGATATTCTAACGCTGACGAGATGTTCCATCGAGCCAGAAATCATTCAAGCTTTACTATGTTTACGAAACATCGTTCATTCGTACTCACATAATTGCCATTGTAATGTAGAGACTTTTGATTATTGTCTGAGGTTTTTGACGTTATAATTTACCAACAGACCAACAGATTAGAGTTAAGTGATTAGAATGCAAGTTCTGAAATGTACCCTGATATTGGTCAATGGTCATGTACTTTGGAATAATAAGTTGGTGCATAGGTGGTTCCTGAGCCCACAATATTCACCTAGGGTAGTTCTCTAACCAATTTCTCTGTAATATCAAAGTGAACTTAAGGAACGAAAAAATAAATTTGTTTCGCGAATTAAGCCTCTGAATAGGAACGCAAATCATCCATAAAATTCGCACAATCTTTATTGGGTATCGACACTTTGAACATTTTAAATTTTTATTGGCATCAACGAGTCATTAAACCTTATCAGGTTAGCTGATAGGAGCTTTCAGTCCTAGAAGTTACTTCCTGACCCCATAAAAAAAATGTTCGAAGTGAAGCTAATGATCCTAGTGAAGATTGTACGACTTTCCGTACCTTTGGGTTTGTTTACAAAGACATGTCCGCTCTGCGACAATAAAAACCTAATAATAGGCCTTATCAGGAATCAATTGCTTTTTCGATTTCATCGATTTCATATTAACAAAACTAATTTAGAAAAAACTAGAAAAATTTCAGGTCAACCTGATAATATTCAGGTCATGTTATCAGGTCAAATTCAGGTTTCAGGTCATTTCAGGTCATGATTTTAATTGACCTGACCTGAAATTTTCAGGTCGACCTGACCCGATAGTAAGCCTTACTTCGGAACAACTTTACCAACATTTTTCTTTTTGCAGTTAAAGCTGCTCGGTAATATAGTCTTCCTGGTAAAGTGAGACCTTTCAAGACTGTTCTGTTAACGAAATTCATTCAAAATTTTAATGATTTCGCGCTACCATCAGAGGCAGTGAAATTTCAGCATGAAATTGTTTCAGCTGTTTTTCAGCTGATCCACACGAACAATGAAAACTATAACTGTCTTATTATTGTTTATACGGTTGAAGCTGCTACATCCACGCGCGCGGTCGTGGTATAACCGAATAAAGACGTGTAAACAGTTTTGATTTTTTGTGTGGATCAGTCGAAAAACAGCTGAAGCGAATCAATGCTGAAATTTCACTTCCTCTTTTTTAGTAGGGAAAAATTTGAAAAATGAATTTCCAGCGGATGAACTTCATGTCCAAAATACTTCTTTTCGATGAGAAATTCAGAGACTTACAAAATTGTAAAATTGGGACCTCTAGATACATTTTTGTAAGATGTTTTGACTATGCATTTTTGGAATTGACTCACGGCTTTACTTGCAGTTGTTCTTAATGAAACGTTTCGTTAAAAAAAATTCATTTCGCTTGACTGCTGCTGAACCTGGGCGCCGTTCATAAATTTTCTCGAAATAATTGCACAGGTCAAAAACCATTGCAGGAAGAAGAGAAAATGTACCAAATAAAACTCAGTTAATTTACGATCGTAAAATAAAATTTTATTTTTAAAATGTACAACAAAAAAATGGTAAATAAAAGAGTTACGATAAAAATGATGAAATTCGATGATTACTAAAAAAAATTGAAAAAAAAACCTGCGACAAGCCAAACAATCTACTGGACTCTTTTTTATTTAATACTTTCGGATGTTTGAAACAGCAAAATGAACATAAAATTACAACTCACTTTTATACGAACGGACAAGCAAGCAAACAAAAACATAATCATTTGGCCTTTCATTCATTTGGCACATTGAGGAGTTTTTTTTTTTCGTGTTTTGCCACCATTATACTTAATCCAAGCTATTTTTTCTTCCTTTTTTTTGTGTGAATAAAAACAGAAAAATGTGCTGTTGCAGCTATCGATCTTTCGATTTATTTTTTGTATTTCGCGGACACTTTAGCTCGTAACAAAACATGCGATGATAAAATTGTGGAATTGTTGACAAACTCTGTTACATCTCCCGTGCCAATAGAGCCTCAACAACATTGTAAATTTCCTCGAAATGTGGTCTTGCTTCCGGCTCGTATGACCAGCATTTCAACATAAGCCTATGCATTTCTTGTGGAGTATTGTCCGGTGCTGGCATCCGATAACCTATCAGATAGAAAATAGAGATCGCTCAGTTACAACCGATCAATGGTGCACTTTTCTACTCGCATTACCTGAATCAATTCGCTCCCTTGCTCTTGAATTACTCATTCCCGTATACGGTGTATCGCCTCCTAAATACAGATAAGAGAAATTCGTTAAAGAAATGCATCAAAGTGGTGGGATTGTGTGCTGGCTACCTGTAAATATTTCCCACATCAATATCCCGTACGACCAAACGTCACAAAGTGATGTGTATTTTCCGAAATTCAAGGCTTCCGGCGCAGTCCATTTGATTGGAATTTGTTTCATGCCATCAGATACTGTGGGGAAAGAATTTTTCTTTAGCAACCAAAATTTGTTGGACAAACTTTTCGGTTTTTTTTTTCAGATTCAAGAATTTTAGTTTCGATTCATTTTTCAAAATCATTTTCATCTAGCCTGACCTGATTCCACCAATCCGAACTAGAGTTTGTCGTTAAATTATAAAGAGGTCAGACTGAATTGAAGGGAAAATCTTGAGACTAACACTAGTTGAATTTTTCCTTTTACCTATATACTCTTCCTCCTCACGAGACATGCCAAAGTCTGATATTTTAACAATATTCTCGTAGCCAATCAGACAATTGCGCGCAGCCAAGTCACGATGGATGCAATTTTTCGATTCCAAGTATCGCATACCTGCCACAATTGATGAATATAGTTAATAAATCCCTCTTTGTGCAAAACAATGCAAACATTTCGTCGGCCATCAACACTTACCAGATGCAGCATCCCGGCACATACTCATCAACTGTTTGGTGTTCAATGTGGTAGCATTTTTTCGTAGATAATTTAACAAGGATCCGCCAGGTACCAGCTCCATGACAATCATAATGGGCTGCTTCTGGACGCAAATGCCAATCAATTTAACAATGTTCGGATGATCGTACTGTTTTAAAATTCGTCCCTCCTGAAGGAATTTTCGTTTTTGTTCTTCAGGCAGAGTCATTCGACACGTTTTTACGGCAACCTGTTTCTTCGACGATTTTAATCGAGCCTTGTACACATCACCAAAATTTCCCTGAATTTATTTTAAAAAGTCGTTATCAGACTGCTCCCGACATATTAAACAGATTGATGAATACTCACTCGTCCAATCTTATCTTGTAGTATCACATCGTCATTACTCAATTCCCATCGTTCGCGAAGTACCGGTTTCTTTAATACAGCACCGGATCGACCGGTCACCGGTGCTTCGGATTGATGTTGATGCATAATTAGCTCTTGAATACTGGGAAAAGCGGGACCTTCGAAGCGATAATGCCCATCGGCTGTGATTTGCACAATGAAATGCTTATGGCCATTCCAGCAAACGCTTAATACTATTTGACTTTCTTCGTTCCGTATTGTTTCTCGCACCAAAAAATCGCCTTCGTTCTTTAACAGTCGCACAACTTCTTCGCGCGGCAGAACACCATGGAACCATTCTTCTTCGTAGAGCGGACGATTTGTGGCAAGAGTCATCTGTGCATTGGGACAGAAAATTTAAATAGAAATTAATGAATGAGACGCTTGATGGTATGGTGATTTCAGTTGTAAAGGTATATGAAAGGATGTAAAATGCACAAGATAAAAATGCAGCCATTCAGGGGTAAGTTAAAAAACCAATCAGTTTGCGATGAATTCTACTAAAAACTAAAATGTTAGCACAAAGGCAAAAAATTAAAGCAACAAATAACAGCACTTCCTCTTACTAAACAGCACTACAGAAACTTGGTTTTCCAATTCAAATGTTAAAAACAGTCCCTGAAAAATTAGCTAAAAACAAGTGTCGCTGGCAACTTATTTCCAGACCTAATTTGAGATCAGAATAGTAGGTTACATCGATACTGCGAAAGTAATTCTTTACTTGAAGTAACCATTTTGTGATAAAAGCGAACTCATAAGCGGGTTTTTGAGCAACAAGCTTCAGTAACTGTCTTTCCGACAAGTGTAGAGTGTTTATATCCAAGCCGACGGCAAGGTGTACAAATACACTTGTCGAAAAACAGTTACCGAAGCAAGTTCTTTAAAACAAGGCATCAGAACAGTCGGAGCGTTTGCTGCGACTTAGCCCCGTACGACCCGTAATCCTATTTCGTCCGTAACCATAATACGTCCTTAGCCGTAATACGCCCGGAACCCTAATACGTCTACAACCCTCTAATGCGTCTGTTACCAAAATGCAAGTCAAGTTGGGCATGATCAAATTTACTGAAAGTGTTCATTTTTAAAATTGCGCATAGCGCAATTACGAAAGCCCGTACGAAGTACCTCTCAAATAAAACCAACAATTTACGACATTATTTTAGAAAAACAAAATTTTTTGCCAACTTTCCATTGGGTATTCAATTACCTCTCAAATAAAACAAAAATTAGCAAAATCGGATGATATTTACTCGATTTATGTGAAAAAAACACTTAGGGCCGAGTAGCGGCCTTAGTCGAAGGGCCCAAATTTGAAACTTTTTTCGACACGTTCTTTTCGGTATTCAATTATCTTCCATAAAAAACTAAATCTAGCAAAATCGGATGAGATTTACTCGATTTATGTGCAAAAAACACTTAGGGCCGAGTAACGACCTTTGAGCCCTCCCAACGAGCCCGCGTTGCATCTTACTCAAAAACAATGTTCAGCAACTTTGTTCTACTCGTCAATACCTTTCATTTGATATATCACAAGTAGCTATTGCGTGCGTATTTCGGTAGATATCGTCGAAAGACTGAAAAACACCTATAGGGCTCTAGCTCTGGAAGGGCCGACCCTAACATGCCCATTTTCGAACTTGACCTTTCTTTTGTCGATACCAATCGGGGAAAAAAAGAATTTTGAAAAAAGGTTGTGATTTACTCAAGCTAGAGGGGTCACGGGTAACGGACAGACGGACATTTTTTTTTATTGCGGATTCGTTATCTATGAACATAGACAAATGCTTTGCCCTTACCGTCTGCTTCCAATTCAACATGTTACAAACGGCATATTAATCTTATAAGCCCCCAGTACTTCGTACGGGGCTAAAAATACTTGTCAGTTTGCAAGTATCACGAAGTTGTTTCGTGTTTCCGCAGCAATGAATTACGTAGCAGCATGTGTTCTAATTTACTACCTGCCCCATGCGAAAGTTGATTGACACGTAGAAAAATGAAAAAAATAAACCCAAAAATAGTGCAAAATAGCATGTAATGGATTACTTTCGCAGGGGCAAATTGCTATGAAATGGTCACCTTTCGCATGGGGCAGTTAGTAAAATTTGTGTTTTAAATCCAAAGAATACTGGCACAATTTCCTTCGTTTTCAGCTCGATTACCCCATCCAATCTACCTGTGTTTCATTTAGTAAATTTTCAAGATGAATTTCGGGCTATTTTTTCTTACAAGAATACAGCAGATCGATATCACCTATGGATCGTTGATGGTATTATCATTTTGTTCAACAAAAATAAAACTGGAACCGTAAGAACTTGGTAGAAAAAAATTGGCATATTGTCAAAATAGATTGACGGAAAAAGAGTGTAACGAGTATAATATCATTGATTCGCACAAAAGGAAAACATTTAGCACGACAACCTTAACTTATGTGTATACACAGCTTGCAACAAACTAAATTCCATAAGTCTGAACAAATAAAGATCTCTTGTACCAGCAACGATTTGACTCGCTTTTTTCGAATCGGTGGCTCAGGTCGTAGTTGTACATTTTGTACGTCCGACCAACTCGACGAACAAGAGCTCATTTTTCAGAGCTCTGGCTTCGTTCCTTCCGTATCAAGCTTCAGAATTATATGCAAATTTTTTAACAAAACAATAAGAAATTGTTCATGTACACGCTGACGAAATAATCATCACAGAAAATCACAATCCGGTTCACTTATCTACAACTTTCTTATAGCACTGACAGTCATATGGAATGAAAATTCGTTTTTCTTTTTGGAAACGTCGTCGCGCCATTCAAAAAATTTGTTTATTTTTGTGTGGGAAGGATAGGCGAGAGTTGGACAACATACTGTTTCGCAAAACAATTTTTTTTGTGTATCACATTTTGAATGGGATATTTTCTGCATCAACAACACTCTAAATGTGATAAACGATTGCGCAAAAAAAAATGTCTAGTTTGGCAATTAGGCGAATACAAGCATAAAGTGGTGAGAGATGGAGTGATGTTTGTGATGTGATTGAAGCTACCGACTCCGGACTTTACTTACGAAATATCTATGACTTTAAAATGGAATTTACTGAGCTTTTAGAATAAGTAGATGGGCAGAGTAGCCGATTGATGATTTAAGAGTTCTGTGAACCATCATGCCAACTCTCGAGCGCTATTCTATATTTTGTCAATATCATCGATATTTCCCTCTTGTTCATTCAGTATTCGGAATTATTTGCTAGGTGATTTGTTAGTATCCACTACCTATACCATAACCCAAGGTTTATTATTTCGAAGATGGTTTTGAAATTTGTTTATTTTTGTGAGTTCGTTGTGTGAACCGATTTTGATTGCTCGTGTGACTTTCGTTTGGATAATTTTACTTACTGTGCCACGCTTACATGTAATTGTTCACCCTGTTCATTTCTCTGATTTTTTTTCAACTAATTTTTTTCTTTTGTCCGTCAGATAGTTTAGATTGTATACAGAGCGTATTAATAACTTAAACAGAAGAAAAAAAATGAGGAAAAGATAAACAAACATGAACGAAATAGCAGGGGTCGCAGGAAACAAATCACAACCATAAAGCAACACTACAGTATTTATGCACACAATCCCAACAGGCAACAACAAACCATCGTTTTTTTTTGAATGAAAACACTTTCACTTTTTTTCTGATAACATTGTCGCTGGATGCTCTTTACTTGAAACGAAAAGTGTGCGCGAAAATAATTTGCACCGCTTTTGCACTCATTTATGTAACTATTTTTGAACAAGCGACACAGGTCGTCGGCACATAACTTTTGTTATGAATGTCGATGTGAGTGAAGAAAATTTATATTCGGTTTGTGCTTCCTGATGGGCTGCTACCTACATGTGTGTTTCATTCAAAATAAAATTGAAATCAATTTTAGTGCATTTTGGGTTGGGTGTTTAAAGAAATGGATTCGTAATTGTGTAGCGAGTGCAGAGTAGTGCACACGTACAGTAAAAGTGATAGTTTTGATTGTGAAATGTGATGAGATGAACAGAATTTGTACTAGCCCAAGAAGACAAGAAGAGGAAGTGTTATTGGATCTGATTCTCACAACTCAATACTATGATGTTGTTGATCCTGTACTGGATAAAGAGCCGAATTAATTCGTTGCCAAAGTTTGGGAACCTCGCGGTCATTTACCTTCTACTTCGTCAATTAGATTCTAGGAACAGATGTGTTTGCATCAACCCTATTAATTGGTTGAAGGATGTTGTAAAAAATTGTCATCCAAACCTTTCTCGGAAATTTGCCCTAATGTCTTTGGGTGCGATTTCAGTCATTCTATCCGACGGTCACATTCACCAAAATGAGGACAAAATTAAGATGATTTCTTAAATCTATGGTTGGGGTCCATGCAAGAAACATACTACCCTCAGATTCGCGACCTGGCGAACCCACCGTAGCGCATAGCTTCGAGAGAATTGTAAGTTGTCCCTTACGATTTTTGGTGTTACATTAAAAAGTCTTATTTTTGACTGGTTAGTGGGTGGGAACGACTAACTTCGAACTTTGAAGAGCCTTGGTGATAAAGATCTCCTCTCCTTAAAATTTTAAGTCGGTGGACAATGGAAAGTGCACTTTGACATTAATATGTAAACATACCTGCGGTGTCTTTACCATGCAAAGATACATTCAACTAGTGCAATTACAATGAAAATGATTAACAACACGAAGCTAGGCAGAACAAAACAACAATACTCACACCACTCAAATCGTCAACTGAGCAACAACATAAATCAATTTCAACTAAGCCATCACCACTCCACTCTTTGGTTAGTTCAATGCCAAACAAATTTTTCGGCTGAGTTTTACGCTGTTTCAAACATCTCTGGCAAATAGCCGGTTTGCTGGATGTTAGTTTGATATTAAATTTCAGTTTTGATTTTATTTTATGTTTGAGACGTGACTTTAATGTGGTTTTAGCTTGTTTCGAGCTGCCGGCTTGCGGCTCGTCGATTGACTGACTGATGAGTATAGCATCGTCCTCAAAGCTTGAAGCCTTGATGGCCAAGGACGACGTAGTTGTTGATTCAGATGAAGTTGAACCATCAATCGACGTCGTTTCAATGCACCCGCTTTTCACTGGTTCCGAAGCGATTTCTTCGAAAACATCTTCGTCTGATTTCTTTCTCGATAACTTCAGTTCTTTGACTGATGTTAGGAATGCATTTACGGATTTGTTAGCAATGAAACGATTCTTTTTCTCAACATTTCGCCCACTACTACGGTCCTTAGCTTCGGGCTTCCTTCGCTCTGTGGAATGATTTTCAGAATATGGTTCCGAGATGACATTGTTTCGCTTCTCAGTTTTGCAATCGTCATTCGAGTCACGAACGTTTAACTTTTTGTTCAAATGGTCAGTATCTAATCCTAAAACGCTTTCATCCAGTTTCGTGACGATAAATCGACTTATTTGGATACTTGTCGGTGTCGTCTCTTTCACCTCTTTCTTCGTATTGCCCAATATTTTCTCATCCAAAATCTTATTGATTTTATCAATGTTGTCCAGATGAGTGTCCACCGAACCACCACTCCACATAACGTTTCCATTATTATCATTATCCAGCACAATATCGTCACTCACCTCGACCACTTCAAGTAAATTATTTTTGGAACCGTTACTCCTCATCTCACCGTCCGAGCTCAAACACATTTTACTGTCGCTATCAAAGTCAGTGCTACTATCACTCAGCATGGAATGGTTAATGGGTTTGTTATTGGCACACACCAACACACTGTTATTCACATCGATTTCGGCATAGATATTCGAACAATTCATATTGTCAATGTCACTCTCAGCCAGTGCACCAGAAATGCTTTCCATATTCAAACTATTTACCGATGATCCCAGACTAACAGAACGAGTCACCGAACAGCCACGTCGGCGTGGCATTGTTTTTGGCGAGCTTGATGTGGCAGATTGACTCGAACTGATTGGTGCCGATTTTCGTTTAAATGGAGCTTTGATCATGGATATTACCTCAGCCCCTTTTTGTAGAAAGAATGATGAGTTATGGTGGTCCTAAGGCAATTAAAAGGTTTTTGTTTATGTATTTTACCCCGTCACCAAATGGTTAGTAATAATTTGCATCATGGAAAGCAACAAGTAATTTGCAACAGAGACATTGAATTCGTTATATCTACTGATAGGTTAATCTCGTCGATTTTATTATCCGGTCACCTATGAATGGTATTGATTGGAAACACAAAAAAATGTTTGTACCACTTACCGGTTGATCTAAGCTCACATTGTTTTCGATAAAACCCTGATCGACTGACAAGTCATCACAACCGGATGGCAATTCTTCACATCCAACTTCATTCAGTGCAGTCTTTATCATGTCGGCCAATTTGAGCATCTGTCGTTCTTGGCATCGCAGTGTATTTAAGTCTTTTGATTGTCTGTGCCGAAAAAAACATAATTTCCAATTAATCAACATTCCCGACCCGCAAATTCCAAGTACATTACTTGTTCATATCTTTACTACCGCCATTAACCCCATTAATTACGGGCGTTAATGGCGACGTTGTTGTTCCGTTCTCCATTAGTTTGGTTTGTTTCTCTTGGCACTCCTTTATTGACGACTCAAATTCGGTTAACCGCAATCGTAACCAATCGACGGTTAAATTGTCAACGGTAAGCGAATTTGGTTGTAGCTTATTGCCTAACGAATCTTTGTCTTCGATGAGAGATTGATCGAATTGGAATATCACTGGGGCAGCTGGAGATGTTCTAAAAAAAATAATTTAAATTTTATTAGAAATATAAATTCAAGGTAAAAAGGTCAATCAGGACATAATCTACGCAACAAATTTCTGCAATAATTAAATTGGTTCTAAAAAACGAATAATTGTTAGTTGATAGTCTAGTTTTTAGTTGTACAATTATCAGCAAAGGTATTTCCCGTGTTTCCTTTCGCTTTCAGCAATTGTAAATTAGTAATTTAGGCTAAGGGTTCAGGTCAGTTCCTACATGATGCAATATTGATCAACTCAGGAACCACTGAAAACGTTGAATCTATAGGCTCTAGACCTGAGAAGATGAAGTATCAATTTATGAGATAGCATAAGAACTGACCGCCTGATCCCTCACGATGTATATTATGAATTTTTCATGAAAAAGAACAAAAATTCGGATGAAAGTTCGTTGATTTCCTGGTTCTAGTACTTGGAAGATGTAGCGATGTAGGTGTGAATTTCTGAGGTGAAGAGTGCCCAACACGTAGGAACTGATCTTTGAAGATCTCAATCATAGCAATTAGTGAAAAGAAAACAAAAAAATCTAGTAAAACTCGTAAAATCTCTGAGTTCTAGAACCTGGAAGAGATTCTTATCAATTACCGGTATGAGAAATGATGCCTACGCAATTGCTCTTTAAAAATTTCGAGTTTTTTTAATTTAAATTGCCACAATAATACAGAGTAAAAATGTTCAAAATTTAACGAAAACTTAAATTTGGAGGAGGTTGGGAATCCTGGATCATAAGCTGCGCCGTGAAAACTCAATAGTGCCAGTCATTAGCTTTCAAAAACGCCCAACTACATCAAAATCGGATAGGAACCGCCAGGGCGGTTACAAAAATGAACAATTTTTCGTGTCACTTTTTCTTGGAACATTCCGCCGCCATTTTGTTTTTTCAAGAAACAAGTATGTATTTAACCAACGCACTGTCTAGCACCGAAGCTGACTTTGACGTCACTCAAATAGCTTGACAGTGCTTTGATTTAATATTTCAGCATTGAATATCACTCTAACTAACGCAAAAACCAAATCTCAAAAAAGTCATTTGGATCACGTTTTTCATACAAATGGCTTTTCCTGCCGGAAAATCGATTTTCCATTTTCCGGAAAAAAATTAATGAAAGAAGCGACAAAGATAAACGGTGATCTTTGGTTGATGTGGTCTTATATAGCAAAATAATGTTGATGCTATCGAAGTAAAAGATTTTGTGTGTTGAGCACGAAACTACACTATAAACGAAAGAAGTAGTAGATTTGATTACGAATTTATTGTGGAATGCTTTCCACTCAAAAAAGGTGAACATTCGTTTTCAAACATATAAGTCCTGTGTTCCGTAGTCAGCAATGACCAGATGACCAACTGAAGAGACTACCATACCATTGTTATGATATAATGTTAGGGATAAATAAAACGGGTCCAGGTCAGGTTTGTCTTCGTGAAATTATCTGACCTGACCTGAATTTTTAGGTTGTCATTTTTTGACCGATTCCGAGTCTTATTTTAGCGCAATGCGATGCCAACGCTAAGACACCGAAATAAATTGAACAAATTCATTTGAAACAGGCCTCACGCAATAATAATTTTGATATCTCTTTTTGGGATATCTCACGGGCTGGACACTCTGTGAAAAGCAGCATTTAAAAAATGAAGAATAGCGTGAATAGTGTCAGGCCCGTGGGATATCTCAAGTTTCCCTAAAGCTTCCTAAAATTATCTAGAGTTGCCCTAGCCTTAGATTACCCAAAAAAATGACGCATGACATAACAACCGTTGTAATTTCCTAACAGTAACAAATTTCATAATCTTATAAGATTCCAATCCAATACATCCAACATGCGATGTCACCCAAAATACAAAAGTGTATATCCTACGCGCAAAAGTCCACTTTCTAATGTTAGAATTTTCGTACTACGCTCAAAAGTCCATTGAGTGAATCCCCAATTGAATAGCGATTTCCACAAATCCATAAAACGTTAAAAAGATCAGATTCATACGAACATGTGGAATGAATTGGATTGAAATCATACAATAGTGTGTTGGGTGGTGTATTTTGGTTACTGTTATGGCGATATTACGCATCGAAAAGCTATGCCGTCTGATGGGATTATTTAAAATAACAAATCGGATTAGCCAAAATACTCACTTGTGTTTTTCTGTAAACTCCCTGTATTCTTCAGCCGGATTAACATTTTGCAAGTTTGATTCGATTCGCCTTTGAATCTCTTGAAATTTGTCCGCCGTAAAATCACCATGTCTGGAGGCATCGAGCAATATGTTTTTCCTTTAAATAGTAAATCGGGTCAATTTCCAGCATAATTCAAATTGAAAAATATTTTAGTCTCTGAGGTTTTGTTGTAATAAAAACATTTTGCTTGAAAGGAAGAAGCAAAGAAAAATAAGAAAAAGAAAATTAATTACGAAAAAATCTGTTCACAAGGTCAGTGCAAGCAGTTAAACAAAAATATATTTTTAGAAAATTTAGTTATAATTATAAATTATATCATACAGCCAGTACAATAAATCTATGTTATATCGAGGAAATATATTTTTCTTTCCTCCATTCGACTGTGAACAAGAGACGACTCTTCTTCATTCGAAAAAAAAAGAAGAAATAATTTCAGTATGTGAAAGTAATCTGAATTTGGTGTATATGCGCGCACGCACGGCCATACATTTAATTAAGTTTAGTGAAGCCAGCAAAATTGTTGATGTTCGGTACAATTTAGGTGTAAAAAATAAAACCACCTACCAGTCGGCTATAAAATTTTCTTGGATTGATTGTTGATGTTCCAATAAACCTGGAAGCAATATTGTTCTAAAGTCTTTTTCTACTTCGATCGCCTCACTAATTAGCAGCACATATTCGTTGTGGGCTAAATGTAATTTCCTGCACGCTTTTTGATATTTATCTCGAACATCGTCTAGTTTTCGGCCACCACGACCCGCTATATTCAACAAAATTACAAATTAGTTTCATATAAATGGAAATGGTAGAATATCTGAAGATCAGTTCGAGATAATTCTACTCAAAATGCGCTATTTGAAGCAACATATCTCTGAGTTTTAAATTTCGACCTACTTTTATTAGGGAGATTGCGATTTTCACTGATGCTCAGTTATAAGTTGACGTAAAACTTGGGAATTCTAAGTAGCTTCTCTTATACAGAATGAATGATGAGTCAACATATAAATCATAAATTTTTCGTCAGCTTATAATTAATAAGAGAAAATCGGAATCTCCCTATTATTGTTTGCATTGACCGGTTTGTTTAATAAATAATGCACTTCCAAAGGGTCTGACAAATAAGTCAATTTTAAGTATCGGAGAAAATTTTACTTTCAATAAAAACTATCCCAAATTGAACCTCCAAGTTTCAAATAAAATCGTTTAAACTTACATTTGATGTAATGCTCTTCGAATCGAGACCGCAGGACTTTGTAGTATTCTAAGTGTTTTTGATATTCCACCTTTTTCTTTGCCACCTCCTCTGTCAACTGCAAGTAATGAAAATGAAAAAATTAGCAACGCTGATCAGTAAGCGACAATTTTGTGCATAAACTATTACTAAAAGTGGAACAATTTTATTACTTTGGCTTGAATGTAAGGGCTTGTATCAGAAAATACCGATAAATATCTGTCCCAATATTTCGTTTACGACAAGATAATGTTAGTAACTCGCAACCAATTTGGATGAATATTTTTTCAATCTATCACAGCCTATTTTAGAGAAAATGTTTGCTCGATTTTTCATAGTCTTTTTCAAGTTACACGAATTTTCAAGAATATTGGATGAGGTCTTCTCGTGTTCTCTTCATAGCGAGATTTATTATAAAATTTTATTGAAGTGATAGATTTAGTATCAAAAACTGGTAGATATATCTTTAACAAATGAAGGAAAATATTTGATGATTTGGTTACTTCATACGATTAAAAGATTGAAATGCGTTGGGAGATACCTTATAACAAAATTACAGGAAATCTAGTAGTTCGAGAAAGCACAAGTGAAAAAAAATCGATAGGAAGTGGTCTTGACGGGTCATAGCTTTCTAAGATACCATCTGAATAAGATGGGATCTAATGGTGACCCAAACTGTAGAAGGTGATACACAACAAAGCACTTTATGTGTCATTGTCCGGCATTATTTAGTCTGAGGGCGAAGTGGCCAGGAAACTTTTGTAAATGGAGACATCGGGAGGTGCTCCTCAATCTGTAGTAGAACTGTAGAACAGCTCATAATTCCATTGAACCATCATCAGCAAAATTAGATTCAACGTCATCAACATCATTATTTAAATGTTTTCCATCCATTCATTCGCGTATATCCATAGCCTAGCCGAATATAATATTCGATCGATTTTGTCGTCTTACCCCGTCCTATCGCCGAAAATTAAATCTATAGCAACCGTGATTTGCAAACAGAAATCTCAACACAGCTAACAAATTGCTAAATTTGGCTTCAACACACTTTTTGCACGTACATAGTACAGGTTTCTTAACGACCGAAATCGATATATAAAAAATTTAGCGAAAGTAAAGTTCACAACGTTTCAACGAGTATGATATGATGCTGAAAAGAAACATTTTTTCCGACCAACTAACAAACAATCTTAATAAATAATCAAGAAAAAAAAACTGAGAACACTATGTATGCTCACTCACATTGCTCAACACATTATAATATTCATCATACATCCTAACATGCATGAATTAGATGTCTGTCTAATAATTCATTTTCATAGCATCAATGGAACAAAATGCATTATGATGGTAAATTTATTACGTTTATGTGTGTAGTATAGTTAGTAATAAATTTTATAATAATTTTTAATTAACAAGAAAGGTTAACGTTATACTACTCTTTCTCACGCTGTTATTCTTCAAAAAAAAAAAAACGTCTTCAAACCGACTTTTTGTTTGTCTATCATACGAGCAACTACATATATACACGTATGATATTACCTATAAAATCATTTATTTTAATTTTCATAAACGAGATGATAATTAGACGATTTGAAACGATATACACCGCCGTTCACCTATAAAGTCTACCGTGAAAATGCCTTCTAGAATTCGCAAAACGCGAAACGTTTTGCTTTACTTTTAGACACATAAAATACACTTATAATGGCACCAATCATATATCGTTGCTAAATTAAAGAAAATCAAGACGTAATTTCACAGTGTAAGTTCTAGTTCCCATAATCCGGCATTTCTCAAACATTTTTTTTAAACAGAAAAATGACCTCAATTTCGCCTTTGACATGGCATCCCTTTACAATGAATTGTTTTTTTCTACAAACAAGAAAAAAACAACAAAAAGCTGCCGAAATAGAGTTCATTGCTTTCTTCTGTCTACTGTCTACACCTAAGCACTTTCTGAACGCAACATTGTCATATCACAACGAAAATAAGCTGAAAAACTTTATCGTCTTTTTGCTCGGCTTACTGTCAATTACAATGACATCACATTGAAACCACTTTAAACCCATTCCCTTTCGGTAAACCCATTATTATATACTTGATACTTTCAGCGAACTGACAACTTCCCAGCACTACAACTTGCAAAACGCAGTATTAATTTCGATGTAACGTTAAAGAGCAATGACACTGTTTTAATGTGCGGAATAGTACCACTTACACGTAAAAAAATGTGTGTGAAGAAACAATCATTAATGACAATATTGCTACCAGACACTGCTAACATAGTTCTATCACTTAATCTTATTCAATTTGTAGACTCTGTAGACGCATGCTTTAGATTTTGGTGCACAAGAGATGCATTTACATTTCGATCGAAAAAAAAGTTGAAAAATTCATTAGCGATAATCTGAGCGACTGAGCCACTTTGAGCCAGCAATGAACGTAAAATAAGTTTTTTGTAATAAATGTAAGTTACACAGCATCATCATACTATGCATATTATGCATGCAGTCTGGAGTGTAAAACAAAAAGGAATCAATAGCTTTTGCTTTGATAAGTTAAAATTTCCATTATAGTCGTCACTTCCTTCAACATTTTATTAAGATTTTTTTTTCTGTTATTATTCTTACGAACGCTTTGAACTAGGACACCACTCACGTCCACGGTTATTAAATGAAGCGCAAAAGAATCGTCTACAAAGCGGATGACTCAACACAATTTAATAACGAAACTGATAATATTCATGAAGATTAAACAACAAAATATTATTTCCCTACGCTGTGATGTAAGCTTATTGTAATACCATTTGTGAACGACGAATACATTACATTAAAAATAAATGAAAGAAGAGAGAATGGGAAAAAAAGACAACGAAAAATCAACATAAGTGCGCGTATGAAAAACATCAGCGTTAAGCCATGTAGCATCGAAGCTATTATTAAATTAATCAAAAAACGTGCTTAACTTGTTTTATCTGTACCGTACCAATCGTTGGATAGATTATCGTATGTATAAACCCAGGTATGGCTTTTTTAACGCTCTGGCAAAATTTATATTAGTCAACAATATATAGCTGATGATCTGATCAAGTAATATGAGGAGATTTGTGTATTCATTTCATGCGTTTTTATGATGTTGAGTATCTAGAGAGAGATTAATTATTATTGCATATCAGAACTTGAACTTGAATTCGTTATGTTCACAAACTGAATTTAGAGAATCTCTGTAAAATAACGGAGATTACGTTTAATCGAAATTCACAATTTTTTTATGAATGAGATCATGGTGATTATTAGATGCATCTGGTGAATATCGTGTTACATGCTTTGCATCCATGACAAATCAATTAGAGGTAGTGAGAAATATGATCGTTTTCACACCGATTACTTTATTATTCTCACCTCTAGGCAACACAATAACTTGATCGGAACATTATCCACTCTCGCAGTTTAATTTGGTGAAAATTCTTATCGACATTTTGCGGGTCCTGAAAGTCCTGAATCTTATATAGAAAAAGAGTTGCAAGGTGTAACTCCTTCATCGAATAACCTACAATTACAGTTAAACAATAACGAACGAGGTTCTACGATTCGAAACTATCACCACTGGATACAACGCACAATTTTGTCAGAAAACAATGATTTCTTTCAGATAAAGTCTAAGAATTTTCCTTTAGAATTTCTGATCATAAATTCAATTTCGTATGACGACTGACTTCGGAAAATCGTCTAGTCTGACTATTGATTTCTTAGCTCGGTTTTTGGGGTCGTTGAAAGTATGATGTGTGTAACGGTGAAGCGATCAACAGGAATTCAACAATCAGAATTCCACAAATTCTTTCTAAACATGAAATTCCAGTCTAACGTTGAACAGATTTGGGTTGCAATATCATGTTGTTAAAAGACAGTTAGAAAGGTAAAAAGTAAGTGAACGCGATGAGCATGACAATATATTCCATTATAATGCAGAAAAATGTGTGCTCACAATATATAAATATGGACTTTCTACTTCAATTGATTAATCAGGTGACCATTTCGTTAAATTTAGAGAAGACGAACGAAAAAGCACTACGTATACGAAAATAACAATAATAGAAAATTCAATTTCACAAGAAAGAAAAAAATGTTCAAATTAAAGTGATTTCTATCGTACAGTCAGTCGTTTCGTTCAACTTGAAATTTATTGCCAAAATTTACTTTGAAGTTAATAAATTACAGGCAAACAAAAAACCTTCTCTGAAATAATCCATGCTCCAAATTCAATAATATTTTTCTATTATTTTCAACTATAGTATGGTCGTTGCAGTCGCGAAATAAATCCATACGTAAGCTGGTAAAATTCAAATGAGCAGTCTGCAGTGTGATAAAAACTTTTTTGTTTAATTTTTATTACACAATTAATGTGTGTAAGTAATTGTACGTTTCGCTTTTTTTTGTTAATAAATGATTAGATTAGAGGTGAATTCATTCTTTATTTTTTCGTTGTTTAATCTCTACACTATATCGTTATGTATACAAAAACAAATACAAATAAATTGTTTAACAAAGTCAACAAAAGGTGTTTACAGGAAAAAAGTGTACGGTCTAATAATTTTGTGAGAATTTGAAAAGACATTTATATTATTCGCATATCAATTTTTTGCTTTAATTCGAAATTAGGTCCCAGTTGAATTTCGTAGAATAGTTACAATTGAGGCATTTCTTACATATATGGTAGATGTATAGCTCTCTTAGATACAAAACCTATTTCCAATTCACGAATATCATTTGTTTCCAGGGCCTATTTCGTATTTATTTGGATAAATTTTACAGAAATAAATTTGGTAATTTTGGTAAATTTCGGTAAATTCTGTCAAATTTTGAAAAAGTCAATTTTTCACTAAATCTTTTGCCAAATGGCCACTTCTTCACATTATCAAATATGAAAGGGCGTCACATAAAGTACAAATAATGAAGTAGGCATAACATGGCCACTCGGGCTTCGACAGTTATGTAATTCCTTTTCCAAATAAATTTACCAAAAATAGGTACTGCTTGGCTCTTGAAGTACGAGATTTAAACTACTGTAATTTTCGTTGCCAACACACAGTAAACGGTAAATCTATTACTTCAAAAGATAAGTTGAATAACATTTAGAATTGTAAATGTTTGACAGCTAAAAGGAAGTGAAAAAGCCCTAACGAAATGACTAGGTATAAAAAGATGAAAAGTAGAGTTGATCCGAGGCGAAGCCGAGGTCAATAAACACACGAAAACTAGACTTTTCATTTTTATCCCGAGTTATGTAATGGATTATGACATGCTGAGGGCGTCGAAAGAAGTGCTTAAAATATGAAAAGAACGGTTTTCGACGCATGTAGCATGTAAATAAACATTGAACATGAACATGGACATGAATAAACGAACGATATCTAGACTTTGATCTTTTTTATAGATGTTATGTCAAAGCTATGATGTTTGTGTTGTTGCGTTTATCCGTTCAAAATAACGATGGTTGCTATTTTGAAAAAATTTGTAACGACCAATGCATATTTACCAAAAATTATTATTTGCCGGAATTGTAATATTCTTAACCGAACGAATAAAAATACATAATGACAAAACGTCATGCAAATAGAGGTATTTTGCATCGAGTTGCATACAACGTCACTATGCTAAGTGGAATAAACATCTACTTTGGTAGATAAATTGGTCAATCAAAGTTTTTCGAATAGTAAGTAAAACTTTGATTAGTAAGAAATGGCTCTCTATTTTATATGGTAATAACAAAACATCTCGACTCCCCAGAGCATGTTAACAAAGTGAAACTTAGAAAAAACGAGAATCTCTTCGTGTTCATCGAATTGTCAGCAAATCCTATTATCGGGATATCGTATCAAACGTAAGGAGGTTTTCGGATCCGTAGTGGTCAATATTTTCCTCGATCAGAATACGTATTACATGAGCTCCTGCAGTATCTACAGTTTAATTAAACGTGGAAATTATGCATTGAATTGTATTCAACGTTTTTGTAATTAGTTTGTACAATGTGCACGGTAACTAACAATATCAATTGATGACAATAATTGTACCGGAACTGCAAAGACAAGTGCAAGATGTGGAATGATGTTGATTTTACATTGAAAGTAGATGCAATGTGTGGGTAGTCAGTTTAAATTTGAAACAATCTAAATTACGTATATCTCATCTACAATGTAATGTGCAATGAACGAACATATAGATTCTACATCAAATAATTCATTCAAATTTGGTAAGTGTCTATATAGTGTACATACTATATGCCGATCTAGATCTTTCTTGATCGAATCAGACATTTTATTAATCCCAATAATAAATGTCTGAGATCCATATCATTCGTTCGTTCGTTTATTCATTCATTCATTATTTATAATAATAAGCAAGAATTTTCGCTTTCAGAAAACTAACTGCATGTATGGTTAGTTAATGCGTGTAAATTTTATTAATTTTAATTTATTTCATTCTGTTGTTCAGTCCAGCATGTAACCTATCTACTAATTGGGGACAATTGAGTGGAACCAACTTTTTTATTATCGTTATGTGTATAAAATTTAATTCGTATGTTAAATCGACACAAGATAAATGATTTTAGTATAATAATACACACACAACGTACGTACATAAATACTCAATTAATCAGATATTGTTGATTTTTTAAACCTTTTGGATGGCTTTTCAGTTTGAACTAAATTGAAGGTATATACTTAATGTTCACTTATCAGGGAGAGAGAGGGGGATAGGAGCGCATTTAAAACGAACGACGTATATATTCGCCGGAAAGTTCATTTAAATAAGAAAACAAAAATCAAATATTACGAAATCGTGTGTGTAAGTAACCACTTGATTAACCGAACAAAATAAAACTTTTTTTTTTCTCTCGAAAAACATCAAAAACCCACAGCCAGCGCCACAAGTAAATTTCATCTGAAAATGGCTTATAACCAGTGACTTGTATGTACCTTTTGTAACTCACATAATCAATTTTTTTTTGTTGAAATGGTCAAGAAAGAAATGGTTTCAAAGAGTTGCCGTCTAATTCTCAGAAAAGCGCCAAGAAGTCAGGCACAATAAAATTTTTGTTTTGTTTGAAGGAAGGGAAAACGAACATGTAAACTTGTTTTCGTCTTCTTTGCGGGTCATCTTTAATTTATAGGTAGCTGTTGATATAATTTTTGTTTTAAATTTTAAGTTGATTGGAGTGTGAAGATTATACATATGACACGAGATATTTAAAAGAAGAGAAAATTGGAGGGGATAGGAACCGCAAGCAAGGATTTATTAGATGATTCATAGTTGTACTGAAAGACACCCAATTTTCAACAGCTGTTGAATATTATCCAATTTGACTGCACAAAATAAACACAATCGACAGTGTTCTTACATAACAACCGAATGACGTAAAATTCACTGTGCTTGCATACAATATCTTCATACTTACTCAAAATCGAAACGTTTGCAAATACAACACGTCGAAATGGTATTAAAAATATTGATTGTCAAAAATTCAAGTTTCGCAAACATTTTCGTTACAATCGATCATGTGACTTATATACTATATTATATGCGCGATTGAATATCAATTATTTCAACAACAAAAAATATTTGTAATAAATTAGAAGAATGTCAGGCAATTCTTATATTTTATAGAGAGATAAAATAATGCGGATGTGACTGACAATTTTTTTAATATATTTTTTAAGTATAAGGCCAAACAATAACATCAACAACAAAACGAGATGTTGTGGTAAATCTGTGTGTATACTCAAAGTATAATTTCCTCATATTTATTTGGTTATACATACGCTGTTAAGATTCACAGTTTAACCTGTCTCATACGGCTATATTCATCTGTTATCGATAATGACGACAAAAATAATGACAAGCTCTGGGTGAAGTACAAGATTTGAAATCTGCCAATTAAAAATACTTTGATCTATGGAAGTAATATACCCGATAATAATACTGGGCATATGCTTGCCGCCTGTAACAGGTTAAAAAATAGCTTTTCTCAGCCAGTTTTATTAAAAATGATGTTCTTTAAGCAGCAGAACGTTTCCAATGAAAGTGATCCCCGAGTCAAGTACTCCGGTTCTTGTTCGATACCTCATATACTCTAGAAACAGTTATTTGTTTACACCGAACAGAGGAAGCAGTTAATTTCAACAAGAGCGAAGCGAGGGCTGTAAATCGCTAGAAATGGAATTTTCTATTTTTCCTCGTAGTTAACACAATGTTTTTCATGGGTGCGTAGTGTAGTGTCAATGACCGTTTTTCTACACGAAACGAAAGCAATTCGTTTCAAAAAAATGTAACAACTGGCAGTTTAGGTGAGAAAACTGCTGTTTTCCCCCCTTGGACGTTGTCATCAGATAAAGCCACAGCAAAATGTCATGTCGAAAAATATCGAATGAATTGAACGAACGATTTTCATACAAAAACCAGTAAATTGAACGCAGTGAACGTCAATTGGTGGAGGTTAAGGATTACTTGACGAAAAATTAAGTGGGGTTACGTTGACGAGTACCTTATAATGAAAATGATCTATACATGAAAAGGGGTGCTGACGGGACCTATTAACTACAAATATAATTCAACTTTACGCCACCGATTGTGGCAGAATACGTTGTTGCCTGTAGATTAGTGTTTCGGCCAATACTCTCTCTAGCAAACCGGCCAATACAAGAGGGTATTGTTTCAATGTATGCGGTTACTTCCCTTACGCCAAGGGCCTTTTCAAAACAACAAATTAAGAAGCATGTCCGTAATTTGTCATAATTTGTGTGAAATTAAACATTTCTCTGTTATTTGCGACAAATATGACCCAATCAAAATCACGAACAAAAACCCAAAAAAATTATAAACAAAAGCACAGTGAATATAAGAAACGACAATAAATATACATCCCAATACGACCGGGAGATTTCGCATTAAATTCGACCATAATTATATATTCCTCTCAAGTGCATGTGAACGTAATTGATGTTCATGATTATTTTGTTCATTGGGTGGCCTAACCACAATTCGTCGCATATTTCGGACGCAAGCAGAGACTTGTTCCATTATATTAAGCAGTTTCAAACATATACGAAACAAAAACCTTTTTGACTAGTGTGATCCCCACACATCTTCAAAACGTTCGACTCTTAATGAAAAGTTAGTGACTATTAGAGAGACCTTTTGATGCACTAGGAACAGTCGTATGATTATATTGTTGATCTGGATACCTCCTTCCGATTAATGTATCATATTTCACATTCTGAAAGATTAGCAACCATTCATTATATGACCTAGCTCTATTGTCGAAAGAAGCTTGTCTCTATCCGAAAGAAGACAGAGTCATGAGACGTTGTTGCTCGCGGCCTAATAAGCAGAATGATAGTAGTTCTACCGGAAATGTGTCTGTTAACTTTTCCTGGCGTTTTCTTCGTCTAACGGTGCGTTGCATACACCGTTTCTCTAATTTGACATCCCAGAACAGAGTTTTTAATATTTTATGGTTAGCCATAAAAAAGAGACATGGGTCGACCTTTTCGTTAATGTAACATTGAACACGGCTTACCGGTTTGTTATACTATCGCACTAACACCGAAAAAAAACTCGCTTTTCGCAAATTTCAAAAGCATCACCACAATTACCTGTATACCGTACCCTATCAACACTCAACTCATGGCTAATGTAACAATTTGGTAATTTTTATTTTTATTCATAACAAAATTGCGAAACCGTTCGAAACATATCCACACGTGTTGGCTTCCAGTTCGGAAAGGTTTTTTTTTCTGTGATAACTAATGTTATTATTCAGAGGTTGATGGTTTGTGAAATACGCTAAATGTTAATAATTTATGTGACATGAGACATTTGTTAATTAGTTGCAATTTTTTCGGTTTACATTTTAAAAAAAAACTCGTTTGGTGTATGCATATCTGCGAGAAAAAAATAAATCTAGGTGTTGGTGCCTTGCCGTTTCTTTTTTCCTTTTGCTAGCTCCAAATCGATTCTCATGAATTTCAATATAAAGTGTCATTGAAACGTATAAATCAATTATTTTTGCGATTGCTTTTTTGTGCTTTATACTTTAGATCTTATCTGATTTATACTTTCATTGGTGCAATTCAGAGTTCGAGAGCGAAATGTTACCTCTAGCCGATTGGATTTTGTATGAGAAAGGAAAAATTTGTGTTTTGTTTTCTTTGTTAAGATGCTGAACCAACATCAATCTACCAAAATCGTATTACATTACGAACGAATTGTATCTAACGATCTCATTAGGCCCATTTGATTGGATCCCATTATATTGATGCTAGAATACACAAACAAAACAATGAAAAATGGAATGCAAGGTTTACACATTTTGTGTATTTATTTATTTTCGTCCACATAACATTTCGATTGAACGTAAGGAACGATCAATTGTTCCCCCCCGAGCTCCTACATCAAAATTAATTATTGGAATGTGTCTTAAGTAAATAAAACAAAATATTTACGCGATCCATTTTACTCAGTGTATCGACCTAAATTTCAAATTTATCGATAAGTCCTACGAGATACCGATATGTAAAAATAAAACAATTGATGGAAGAAGTAGAAGACGACGAACAAACACCGAAACAAAACATCGTTAACAAGCAACGGAAAAAAAGCGTAATGCTAATTATTAGGTCAAACCTGCCTTTTACGAAACAAAACAAAAATTGAATTCAGTTAGAAAAATCCAAAACAACGCAAGAGAGAGAGAGAGAGAGAGAGATGAAGAAAAGAAGCAACTATCGTTTGGCACAGTTATTCGCATTAAATATTTGTACCACAACGTTTTTCCTTTGATCTGAACAGTTCATTTGGTTCGTGTTATGATATGTGACGAGACAACAAACTAATTATGAGATGATCGTTTCTTTACTTGACATTCAGACTAGCAAAGATATTATTATTTAAAACTATATTAGACCACCACGTAACACACATATACACGGACGGTGCGATCCATTATCATCATCATCATCATCATCATGATCATCTTGTTTAGCGAAAAATCTTTTTTCAAATTTTTTCGAGACCAAGGAAAAATGTGTAGGCAGCGAGTATTTGTCATCCGATTCGATTCAGCTAATAAATTTCAAAAATATTCGAAATCAAAATGTTACAGGTGTTCGAAATTCTAGACCCATTGAATTATTGACCTCGGAAATAGATATTGACAATAAAAACAGGCTTTTAAACTATCGGAATGGATTGCGGTGTTGATGTTATTTAAAATGTAAAGAAAAAGAAAATCCCGACGATACCCGAGAAACAACTCATTTGTTTATCGTTTCACCGATTTTATTAATCGAAATTGAGAATCGGAAATTAAGAGGCCTAATGCATTTTCGAATAAAAACACTTAAAGAACGAGCTTTTAATATATCTCTTTAGCATGTTATGTTCGCTTGCATATAATATAATATATCCTAAATACATCCACTAAAAACCATTTTATCGTACAACAATATATCGAATATATATTTAAAAAAAAAAACTGGTTAATCTATTGAAGAAGAAAATACACACGAGAGAAGGCAGAGAAGAAAAAAAAACCATATGACACAATTTCCATTAGACTCAGAAACTCTTTGAAAGTATTTTTGAGAACATATCTTGAAATGTCTGTCTATAAATAAAATTTCAATAAAATAATGTACAGATTCCACTGTTATGTCTTATAACGTATATAAATAAACGAAAATAAAATAACACACATATCGGCCGTTTTACTTATATAGATACATATATATAATTCTAAGACACGAGAAATAAAAGCAAGTGAAATGGGTGAAAGAATAAGCAACGAAATCTCTCTATCGATGCGGTATGTGAAAACAGATTATAAGAAAAAATATAAAAATAAATTCTTGCTCTTTCACAAAAATATAATTATAAATTTATTGATTCATCCATACCATATTCATCCATTCAATCGATGACAATAATATTTTATTGTCAGGACGAAATTTTATATTAAAAAAAAAACAAACGAAAATTTAGTGGATGTAAATTTTGTGGTATCCATGGCACACAGAGCAATGTTCACAAATAATTTTTTTTTTGTATTTAATTCAAAATCAGACCATCTTCACTGATTCGAAATGAAGAGTAATTAAATTAGAAAAACTGGTTGCATGTACTTACAGTTGTAAATTGAGCGGCAATTTTACTATGTTCCTCTTGATATGTTTTTCGTGCCTTTCGTTTGTCTTGATATAAATGTGTTAGCTTATCTTGGCAAACCGATTCGAGTAATTCGGCTTTGGATTTAAGTTGTTTTGCTGTTTGATCCCATTCTTCCATTATTGCACGCCATGCTTTTGTTATGAGACTTCCTGCAAGAACAGGAAAGAGAAAATTGGTTACAACCGTTATATAGATCCGCACATGATGGTGTGTCCCGTGTGTATAAAACGTTATGTATCGTATGGTGGACGTAATTATATGAATACTCAAAATGAATTTAAATCGACTGTAGTTTTGCAATATTAAAAAATAATCGCCATACACTATGTAACTGAAAGAAAATGAGTAAAATTTCCATCTGAATTGCATGCATGGAAATCACATACATTTGCTGAAGTGGTTGTTGCTGTGTTGCTGTTATACTTTAACCTTTTTTTTCTGTAATTTTTAAATCGAATTTGGAAAAAACTGTGTCAGCTCAGCATTTTCTCGATAATTGGATGTAATTTCGATTTCTCAACTTGGATAAATTTTGAATTGATTGATAAACGAAAATGCAATGTGAAACTTAACGACCCATTTCTTTCTGCCTTACATGGTATCGACTCCGTTTTCGTTTGATTTTATATCTTACTAACATCCTAGGAAGCCAGCTTTTTTGCTACCTGCTAGAAACTATTCCAAGATTACCTACCTACAAAAGATTTGCCAGATTGTTCGCAAAAACGAAGCAATAAATTTGCTGAAAATTACTCTTTCACTTCTCTAAAAATAGTAGTTTCGGCGTGCAAGTAAACTCATTCCTTCGACAAAAACATTTTAAAGTTAGAATTCTCGGAAAGGAACCTCATTTGTTATTTAATAAGTAAAGTAATGCCGTACAGCTAGGGAACATTCGCTTTTGGTTATTTTTAAGAGTAATCATAGTGAAAATTCCTTTCCCCGATTACAGTTGCAGTTAGATTACTGTGTGAACCTTCTTTTATGACAAACACAATTCGCTAACAATAACAGTGACGTCATTAGCAAAAAAATGTTGTCGTAAAAATGAAGATGAAAGAATTGCTTACAGTTATGCAACACCATGGTAACTATTTATGGTTGAGACACGAAAATAAAGGAAAATGTAAGAGTTAGTTGTTCGATTGGAATTGTTCGAATTCTTGTCTAAAATTTATTGTAGATAAATGGACAAACTATGACTAGTGGCTTCCGCTTGTTCTTTTATACCCCATGAAAATGCAGATTACAAACTTTCGGTATTTTAGTTGAGTGTCCACTTTAAAAAAACATTTTTTAGAGTCAAAAATACCGAAAGTGACATAAATGTTATTGTATGTGCTGTAAAACGTACATCATCAACGCACTTCAAGCAAAAGTGCTTTTAATGACAGCTGCCAAATAGAGTACTATTTTGTATAAAAAACGATTCCAGATTTTTGTACAGTGCAAAAATGTGTTCGATACACTGCCCAGTTTCAGTACTCTATTTAGAGTATCACTCATGCGTGAAGTGCGTTGACATCATTCCATAAATAATGCTAGTGCAATGGTAAAAATGTTTGTCAAGTGAAAACTAAAACATATTCACAAATAATGGTGTTGGTCGTGCGCATAAATAGAACATCCTGTCAGAATCATGAAAAAACATGAAACCAGAATCCATCAAAATAGTTCCGGATATCGGGTACCACGCATATATTTATTTATCGACTTCATCTGCAAACGTTCTTCACAACAATGTTTTTGAGTTGACTAGCAGAAAGTTAAGAATTGACAAAAACGTTTGGAATCATCAATAGTGTGTAATTTTTTGTATGGGACGATAAAACTGTTGCAGTTTACCTGCATTACCTGGAAAACCCGCAGAAGTTGAGATTTTCAATATTTTTGTTAGTGAAAAGTACTCTAACTTGGGCTCAGGTTATATTTCAGTAATTTTTTTTTTTAAATTTGATGTGATAATCATGTCTTTATGATGCACTTTCACTCCGCACAGTGCAAAATGAGATCAATAAAGTTAATCTATTTGGATAACTTTTCCGAGCTTTAACAGTTTAAAAATTTTATTGAGTTTATTCATGATATTCAACTCATATATTGCGAATCAATTTAATCGCTGCAGTTTCCCCTTCCATTTTCGTATTTAAGAAAAAAAAATTGAAAGGGAATTCGAAATGTGTTGACATTCAACTGATCTCTAGACTAATGATCAGTTTTTTCATGCATTGTAACTGAGTGTAATCGAATAGGTAAATTCAACACTTTTGAATCAATTAATTACAGCTACATGACAACAGATCCATGAGAAATTAATTTATTGAATTACATTATCATGTCAGTTTACTAATTTATTGCAGCTCAATGATTAACGTTTCTTCATTCAATTGTTGTCAAGCAACATTTTCAATGAATTAGACATTAAAAAGCAACAAGAAAAAAATATTGGAAAAATAAGTTCTAAAATTTACCTTGCAGATCATCGGCCCGATCGATTTTGAGTCCTTGCTGTGAGGCGGCTGTTAATGCAATTGCATATTCTTTATCACATTTTACTTTTTGCGTTAAGCATCGTTTCATAGTATCCAATAGACGAAGTTCGGCATCTTGACGCACTAAAAGGGCTTCGTGAGCTGCCCTTCCTTGAAGCAGTGATGAAAAACCCATTTTCTTTTGTTTGTTATACCATAAGTCTTTAGTTGTTGATATTATTATGTGGCTGATAAGTATATAAACGAATTCGTCGTCGTTCACTTTAAGTCTTTATCGCAAATTCAATATCGCTATCATAATTGACGTAATGCTACATGAAAAAGATAAAATTGATATTGAGAATGCCGAACTGAAATTAATTTGATTTTAACGGCCGGAAGATTGAATTATTTTCTTTTCACTTAACATTGTGTGTATACTCTGTATATCTGAAAAATGCTTTCTACTTATTGATTAGACTTTACGAACAGATTTCGTTTTTTCAATTTTGGTTTTTTTTAGTGGTTTTTAAGTGATTGCGTTGTATAATAACGTAAAAACAATAGAAGCCATACAAAATTCCACTGGAACAACATTTCCGAAAACGACGTGCATTTTTTTCGAATATTACCACGAGAGTTTTTCTAAGAAACAAATGAGACAATGACCATTAACAACAAAAAAAAATCCGATTACCATACCAGCATTGCATGTTACATTATAACATTTTAATCTAGGATGCAGATGCTATATGAATAATATGAAAGTTTATTAGGCGCATTTGCATTTCCGATGAATTGTGAAAATTGGTTAACGCATCTAATAAACCGAACGACCGAACATTTTGAAACTAAGAATTATACAACAAACACTCGAATGGTCTCACGGCTGAATATATCGATGATTTGGTTAAGATCCGCTACAATATTGGTATGCACATCAATATTGGCCATGAATGGAAATAGAGAGAGAGGGTACATTTGCATCACCAGCTGTGCCAATAACATTTTAATGTGGCCACCGTCTTGTACGGGGAATTTCGATGACGTATATATGTAGCTGGTGTGTGACATAAATTCACACTGATATTGACATTTATTTCGATATACCGTCATGAATGTACATTAGAAACATTAGATACAAATTCTTTGTCTCAAATGTCTATAATTATCTATATCTCTGAACGACTATTTTACATCAATCAGAAGACAGCAACTTAGAATCAAAACACCTATCGGAAACCGTGTGACTCAATCAATTTTATATAGACGCTATAAATACATAAAAGCCATGGTGAAGTTACAGATTAACACTTTGGCAGATATAAATGAAAGCAACAACAAACCTAACACATAAATATTGTAAACGAATTTTATGCGGAATTTCGTATATGTATTTGAATCATTCAATAAAAATATGAATCGAATGAAGACGAAAAAAACAACAAACCAGAAGTGCCAGGTACGTTAAGTGAACAAAAAATTTTAAATGAAAGTTGAGGCAATTATAGATTTAGCGTGTTCAAAATTCAGTTTTAAGCATGCAGTACAGCAGATTGTGATTGTATGCTAATAAATGTAAATAAATAAATCAATGAAATTAACAGCATAATTCAATTGACTCAGATGAGTCTGTTCGTATACAGTCGATGGAATTTTAGCATCGTGGGAATTGACATTGGCTGGTGGAATGGCATTAGTTTTCATTCATTTTTTTTATTATTTAATATTCTGATCAATAAATATATCCGAGATAACAAAAAAAAATATTTTAACGACTAACACCAACAATAACTGTGGCTCTGGTTAATGTGATTTTAAAGTTGTTAGAACTTATGACGTAGAAGATCTCGTAGAAGATTTTATTCCAACCTTTTAAAAGTTCATTGATCGAAATGAGTAACACTTTAATGTATACGATGAGGGTGTATTAGGGTTAAGTAATGCATTTTGTTGTGAAGGAATTTGTGGCATAATATACATCGTGAGCCTAATAAAATACTTTGCCACAGAGGCATCTAAAATTTGCAAATTTTGCATATTATGATGCTGAGTGGCATAAACCAATTTACATGCTCATGCACGGTAAAGTGCACTTACCGTCACTGTTTTTGACAGAGAAAATGCACTTACATGCACTTACATGTAGTAAACAAGGTTCTAGTCTCGAGCCGTTTACTCCATCTTGAAGTGAGCTTCGGCTTCGCCTCGGGTCAACAATATTCACCCGAAAACGGACTTTTTGTTCCTTGTTATGTAATAGTAATTTATACAGAAACTACCACTTTCGAAAAATGAACTTTTGAAATGCAAAACATAACTCTACCTTTAGCGATCAAGAATCACGAGCATTTATGTACGCTTCAAAAATTGGTTCACTGTGGATATATTTATGTCTCAATAGCCGAATGGTTAGAATAGCCGAATGTTGTTCGATAAGCATTGGGTTTTGGTGTCGGGGGTTCGAAATTCGGTCAGCACAGAATTTTTATTTACTGTTAATGGTTCAGAAAGAGCGGTGAAAAGTCCATTTCCTCTAGTGACGAAAAGTTTATATGAAAATTCATTTCACTACTAGTGGAGAAAAGTAAAATATATAAAACCGATATAAAAGACCCTTCGATCGCCACCCAAATCACACATGAAAAAGTTCAGTTTTCGCAGCGCAGTTCCACATGAACTACAAAAGAAGAAATACTTAACAACCCGAGAAATGTAAAGTAGAAGTGAAAGTGATGACATTACAGAGATGTCTTGCAGACTTGACAGTTGTGATATATTCTAGAAAAAAGTGGTCGTGCTTGGGATGAGCAATGAAACTCTGAGAGATTTTTGTGTCTTTTTTCCTCTTTTCGATTGAAATATCCAATTTTTGTGTTTACAATAAAATTCGAAAAATGTATGTTTGTTTGAAAATGTTACGAACTGTGTTGGTTCTGGTCAGTTGTCACAATCAACTACTTTCAATATTGAAGTTTCGATTTCAATAACTGTTTAGACATTGATTTTGATGCAACGCCGTGACTACAAAAAAAAATCCGAATATTATATTGGATAAGACTAACGCGATTCAATAAAAAAAAGTGTTTATTTTTGTTAAAACTAACTGGCTTTAATGTACGAATACGAAGTTGATGATTTGCGGATGTATAAATTTAAGATTTTTGTAGGTCGACTCTCGTTTTATGGGTATACACATTTCGCCACTCCGAATTTATAAGAAGGAAAAAAAAAACGTATTGACGATTTAAAGAGTAATAATGAAGAATTGATTCATCTCTTATTTTTGTTTAAAATAAAAAAAATTGAGTTTAAATGTTTCACTCTGATGCTGTTTCAGATTTTAGAGTTTTAATTTTTTTTTTCCTCTTATTCATTCATTTTTCTTACAAGAAAACATTCACATTCTTGATTACATTTTTTTCCCTCTTCTTAAAGTACACACCATTCTAAGCACTTAAAATAAAAAATAAAAAACAAACGCATTGAATGTAAGAAAAAAATGTTTTGTGTTCTTTTCATAGACCACCGCTTTTTTTATGCTTTACTTCAACATCATTCTCGCCTCTATGTTTCGATTCTTTTGTTGTCTTCGTTATTAAATATATATCTTGGTCCTTGAGCTGGGTGGAAACAAAGGTATATATCATAGCTTCAACTAGACTCGACAGGTCATAACCTGCAAGTTAACATTTATTTAATGCACATACATATAGGTAGATATAATGATGAGAACACTTGTAGACAGAAACGAATAAGAATCAGAGAAGCGAAAGGAGTTTTGAAATTAATATATATATATATATAAGTTGATGGCTTATATAGTATTATGTAGATGAAACACATCAGGATAAGATTATTGTGTGAACTCATTTTTTTGATTATCTGCTTGAAGAGCAGAAAAAAAGCGGTGATCTCTTCTAAATAATAGAGCTGGATGGTTATGGAATTGAATAATATTTGGCCTAACATTAGTTGAGTGTTGTATGCGATGTTGTTATATTTATTGTTTAACAACTCGCATACAATAATAACCACACATATCGACTCGGCACTATAATAAAAATTATGTTTTTTTACTAAAAAAAGAGTTATAAATCTTTATTTGCATATTATATATACACACAATACGGCAATGAATGCGGTCATGTATGAGTATGGCTGGTAAGTAAGTATGTGGTCATTTTCTTATGTTGATTTGACATGGGTGCTCAATTTTTTTCTTCTTTCATTTAATAATATTTTTCGTTCACAGACTCTATATAGGCAATAGTCAGCCATATAAGTTACTCGAAAATGTGGTAATAGTGCTAAAGTGTTTGAGTTACATACACCTCTCTTTACTGTAGTAAGTGTAAATAAAAGTACCGTAATGCTGGACTACACAGGAGATGAAAAAAAAGAAGACTTTTAATGTTTATTTTTTTAAAGATGTTATTGACAGAAGTAATACAATTCATTTGTGTGAACTGAACGAACAGTCACAGAAATGGAAGAAAACTTTTCTTTTATACAATCTCATACATTCTTGTTTGGAACGTGTTTGGTAGGAATAAATGGTTTCGAAACTGACTGATTAGCTTTAGCCAGGTGGACATCACATGTTTCATAGAATGGATTATGTAAATATTGTGATCGGTCAGGTCAAGAAATGACTTGAAACCTTTAACGTTTTACTATAAATTAAGTAAAAGGTAATATCATCATTCCAATGATTTTTCTTTTATTCGTACGTCCAGTTATTACTAGGCGATACTTCGCTAGAAAAAATTAGTATTTATTGTCTCCTGGGCAAATACATCAAGAATTTTTCTTTCGCTTGATTTTACGTGACTACCTTTATGATAGTCTACTTTCGCATAAGCAGGCAATAAGCCAGAGTACATTCGATGCACTGTTACGAAAACCATTAATTCGGAAAAATCTTTGTGATATACCCGCTAACTTAGTCGTGTATTTTGGAGCAACTGTTTTTCGACAAGTATAGACTTTGTAACCCGGGGCCGAAAAAGAGTTTTATTCTATCACACAATTATTACCTCATGTAACGGATTACTTTCGCAACGTTCAATGAAATCTAATATTATCTGTCATCGATAAATTACGCCATCAAACTCGCATACCTTCAACCAATGAAGGAACAGATTTGATGATGATGTAGATGTTCTTGCCGTATGCACCCTCGGTAGGTGAATTGAGAATGATTTTTTCTGTATCTTCAAAACCATTCACTACGAACGTTTAACTTAATTTAGCGTTTAACTTGAAGCGATCGGTGACAATCGATAAAATAATCAATATCTGCAGATTTTCACCTAATCCACATAATGTTCACTCACATCAAATACTCCAGTTTAAAATTTAGACTTTCCTGACGGTCGAGACAGAGCCAGGATAAATAATTTGAATATTTTTTTTCTCACTCGCTAAAAAAAGCATCGATCTCAGATAACATCCTACTCTACTTATAATTGGCACACAACAAATTACAGAGAACGCATGGCATGGTAAGAAGGTAAGGATACACACGAAACACTTTACAATGTTTTCCCATGAATATCAATCACATAATATGTTCAATGTGAGTTAATAATTATAACAGCCTCCAGCCATACTCCGGTTTCTTGCGAAGGTTCTTCAGCACACATAACACACACATTACTGTGTGTGCTATATTTTCTAAACTATTGGTGGATGTGAAAATAAAAATGAGCCACAAGAAAAAAGCTTAGCGTCACACGGTATACTTCTTTCTTCATTTGAAATTTTAGACCCCGCAAAAGAATAAAAAAAAAAAAAAACAAAGAAAAGAAAATAAACAAAAATCACATCCTGTCCGCTGGGAGTTCTACGAAGTAAATTTTTGTCCAGCATACCTTCAATCAAAATTCGGTTTTATTATCTTACGAAGTATACGTTATGCATAAGAGAAGAAGAACTAAGTAAGAAAAAAACGAAGGTTTCCAATATCCGTTGACTTATCCCTGGAGGTATATTTATGCTTTCACATAAACAAAAATACTTTTTTTTTATTCTTGAACTGAACGATGATATTCAGATTAATATATTGGTTGTACTTTTAACAAGAGAACATACACCTAGATGGTAAGAGAAAAAAAAACTGTTCCACAATATATACATTTTCTTATGTGCTCAAGTTATTGTTCTCAATAATAATTTTACAAGAAAACAAAACACACCTTCATCGAATAAATTCAAATTGTTATGGTAAAAACGCAAATAAACGAAAACAAAATTAGAATGAAATAAGAGTGTATAGTCTATGTGTAAGTAATCCATGTAAATTACATTTTGTATATTTGAAGAAGGCGAGACTATGGACTTGTGGAATATGAGGAAAAAAAGAAGGAAAAAAAACAAAAGTAATATTACAAAGGTGATTATACGTAGAATACATTTACCAACAAGACCGTATGACACTGTAAAATGAATTAGTTATTTATGCAACTGAATGAATGGTTCCCTACATCTGCTGTGAAACTGATACAATCTCATTACTACACACGTACTTGCGACACACGTTAGACATGTCTTACACAAAGTCGCTCCGCTCGAAAGGAACACTTAGTAATGACGCTACAAAAATCACATGTGCAACGAGGTGAACACTAAAATTTTCTAGATTGACAACACAATCGATAAACTTTGATATAATTTAAAAAAAAAATTAATAGCTGTTTTAATGCAAATGCCCTTCATTTCGATACAAATGCGGAAATGTAACTCAAATATTTGAGGTTGTACTAGATGTATAATTAAGTCATAGGACTCAAGTTATAGTGTGACTACTATTCCGCACTCGTGTCGAAATAGTGACATTATGTTTACGCACTTGTGTCGAAAAAAAAGACATTTGCGTTGATTGCGTCTCACTTTTTTTTATTAAATTATTTCGACCTTTGTCTGTTGTAGTTTCTCAAAATTTTAATAGAAAAAGTATTGTTTGCATCACTTTCCACAATTTGATTTTTGTAGCTCCATTCCTACATTTCTCTGCTCGCTCCAGTCGTTTGGAAAACTTAGAACTGAACTAGTACTGTGAAAATCAACTTCTTGCAATCTGATGTACTATTATCGCCAAACTCTTTGCACAAACAATCAACGGAACGAAAGCTTTACTTTTCGCCACTGAATTATGAAAAACATTTTTTTAAATTAGAACCTTTTCAGTTCACTTTCCAGGTTTTGTTTGCGTTGTAGACGGAGAAATATTACATGGTAAGAGGACAACACTGATCTTGTAACTGTTACCGAGTCGAAAACATCAAATCTTTTATATGAAATTGACTAGGGGACGGAAAAATATTTTAGTCACTATATAAATTAATGAAAGCGTGGCTGAGAATACAGAAAATTATTTTTTGGTTCAACTCCTCGTGTCGTATAACCCATAGCCCATGATTTGATATCTCGTATCACGTTGAGTAAAATTACTTGAGAACTGACACCCCGAGAATAATTTTACTAATCATAGATGTGAGATATTAAATATTAGTTAATTTAAGGTGAAGTGATTTCGGTTTTCAATAAGATGACATAAGGCAAATATATACATTCTACGTCGACTCTACACCTTATGATAGAGTGAAAAAAACAGTTGCAGTTCAGATAGATTAAGATCTATTTTCTGCAGTTAATGAAGAGCTGCATCTAACAACAGAATGTATGTAAAAACAAATGAATTACTAGAGTTTGCAACAAAAGTAGTTATCGATTTAATGATAACATGGCGATAAGTTTGCCGTTTAAAAAGTTTAAACAGAATTGAAGCTTTTCATAATATCTGAAGGAAGTCGTTACCAGATACGTGCTGCTGAATTAATATTATACGATTCTGATGCAGAGATTTTTTCTGTCGTTTAATTTGTAAATATGAAGTTGTTATCACTAAAATCTACTTTTGTCACAAAAATGATGGTATTCTTGAAATGGTATTATGATGATTTTCATCATTTGTGGAACACTACACATATTGAAAATTCCACTAAAAATATCAACACACGACACGTTCTTTCGCTCAGACGCTGCATGCATTTTCTCACAGTCAATTTAATATAATTTTATTAACAGTCTCTCTGCCCTACAGGAAAACTATTCATCATTTGTGTGATTATAGATTTGCATTTTTTTTTAACGTAAACAAATCATCTCAATTTATTAGCCACGAGTGTATAGTACACAGGTAAGCCTTTTATTCATCGCAAAATTGGATTACGAGCAATAGTCATAATGTATGCAAAATTTTGGAATCTAGCCAGGGAGATAGAACGTTATTCCATTTATGATTTTATAAATATTTACACATTTTCAACAAGTCATATTTTGTAAAATGATATCATATGCAAGAATGTGTAAGTCAAACGTTTAAATAAAAGCGGAGTTTGTTTGGTACGGATTTTTTTTTGTTTTGTTTGTTAGATGTCAATATAACCAAGTTAAGAGCTCTGAAAACTAGAGCAGTCTTACCGTAATGCACAATATCAAAAAAAATCGTACAATCAAAATGGGAAGCAGCACACAACACATCAGAAACAGTTCACTTGTTTTTGAGTAAATTATTCTACTTAGGACGATTTTAACTCTATAATAGTAGATTACTGTACCAGTGAAGGAATTTGATAACTCGTATCCAGATGAGTAAAAGCATCCGAAGGCGCTAGGCCGAGTTACTTTTACTCATTGTGATACGAGATATCAAATTCCTTCACTATTACAGTATGACGTTTTACTTTACGAGCGAGGGAAAGACTTTTCACTAGTGAAGGAATGGCCACATTCCCTCACTATTAAAGTAAAAAATTATTATTTAACATGAAAAACAAGGCATCAGAACAGTCGGAGCGTTTGCTGCGACTTAGCCCCGTACGACCCGTAATCCTATCTCGTCCGTAACCATAATACGTCCGTAGCCGTAATACGCCCGGAACCCTAATACGTCTACAACCCTCTAATGCGTCTGTTACCAAAATGCAAGTCAAGTTGGGCATGGTCAAATTTACTGAAAGTGTTCATTTTTAAAATTGCGCATAGCGCAATTACGAAAGCCCGTACGAAGTACCTCTCAAATAAAACCAACAATTTACGATATTATTTTAGAAACCCAAAATTGTTTGTCAACTTTCTATTGGGTATTCAATTATCTCTCAAATGAATCAAAAACTAGCAAAATCGGATGAGATTTACTCGATTTACGTGCAAAAAACACTTAGGGCCGAGTGGCGGCCTTAGTCCAAGGGCCCAAATTTGAAACTTTTTTGCCACATTATTTTCGGTATTCAATTACCTTCCACAAAAAACTAAATCTAGCAAAATCGGATCAGATTTACTCGATTTATGTGCAAAAAACACTTAGAGCCGAGTAGCGGCCTTAGTCCAAGGGCCCAAATTTGAAACTTTTTTCGACACGTTCTTTTCGGTATTCAATTATCTCTCAAATGAAACAAAATCTAGCAAAATCGGATGAGATTTACTCGATTTATGTGCAAAAAACACTTAGGGCCGAGTAGCGGCCTTAGTCCAAGGGCCCAAATTTGAAACTTTTTTCGACACGTTCTTTTCGGTATTCAGTTACCTTCCATAAAAAACTAAATCTAGCAAAACCGGATGAGATTTACTCGATTTATGTGCAAAAAACACTTAGGGCCGAGTAGCGGCCTTAGTCCAAGGGCCCAAATTTGAAACTTTTTTCGACACGTTCTTTTCGGTATTCAGTTACCTTCCATAAAAAACTAAATCTAGCGAAATCGGATGAGATTTACTCGATTTATGTGCAAAAAACACTTAGGGCCGAGTAGCGGCCTTAGTCCAAGGGCCCAAATTTGAAACTTTTTTCGACACGTTCTTTTCGGTATTCAGTCACCTTCCATAAAAAACTAAATCTAGCAAAATCGGATGAGATTTACTCGATTTATGTGCAAAAAACACTTAGGGCCGAGTAACGACCTTTGAGCCCTCCCAACAAGCTCGCGTTGCATCTTACCCAAAAACAATGTTCAGCAACTTTGTTCTACTCGTCAATACCTTTCATTTGATATATCACAAGCAGCTATTGCGTGCGTATTTCGGTAGATATCGCCGAAAGACTGAAAAACACCTATAGGGCCCTAGCTCTGGAGGGGCCGACCCTACCATGCCCATTTTCGAACTTGACCTTACTTTTGTCGATACCAATCGGGGAAAAAAAGAATTTTGAAAAAAGGTTGTGATTTACTCTAGCTAGAGGGGTCACGGACGGACGGACGGACGGACGGACGGACATTTTTTTTATTGCGGATTCGTCATCTATGAACACAACCAAATGCTTTGCCCTTACTGTCTGCTTCCAATTCGACGTGTTACAAACGGCATATTAATCTTATAAGCCCCCAGTACTTCGTACGGGGCTAAAAATAGAGATCGCGTCATACATACATCATAAAAGACACAACAATTGTTCCAATTGAAAGTGTTTTTTCTGTTAAATGTCTATTGTATGTTCATATAAGATAAATCAAATCAATCCTAAACGTAGAACATCGACAATTCTGATGATATTCAGTTGCCAAACTAAAAGGCTCAATTTAGCCCTGAGAGCGGGTGGAACCTTCCTAAATTAGGAATCCTAATGCAGATAATTGCTGGAATTATAAGATTAGATTAAGTGAGCGGAATAGTTGTGGGAAACGCAAGGAATTCCTACTCCTTGGCCTCCAATGGGCTAGTTGTGTTGGAATTATAAGCAAAGAAGAAAATACTTTTACAAATAGTTACTTTATGGAAACCGTGGGATCTCTGTCCATACACGGCTGCCATCGAAACCGTTACCATAACAAAAATGTCGTTCACATTTACAACTTGTTGAGAATTTCTCCGTCCACTAACTCATGATTCCTGGATAGTTACAACTCCTCGAGGGCTCTGAGTATTTCAGTGTACCACCCAGAGAGTAATAAACCGTTGAAAGTAACACAAATCTTCGGAGTTATAAATTCCCGAGAGCTATGAGTCAACAGTTTACGAGAGATATAAATTCTTAAGACGAATGATCGGGTCATATGAATCCTATAAAAAGCTCGCATCATATCAGATGCACGACTACCAGTCAGTTATTACTTGATTACAATAAATTGGAAAATTACAATAAGAAAGTATCAAGAAAAGCAATTCCTTGAAAATATGCCCTGATGTACCGTGATGAAAACAAACGTGTGTCAATTTCCGATTATCAGTTCCATTATCATCAATTGAAAATACCCAGAACACAAAATTGAAGAGACGTAGAAAAGCATTTAAGAAGAATTTTTTCGTCGCATTCACCCAGAGATATAATTAATTTTCATTTATCATTTATCTTCGTTAATTCAATTAAGTTGACTTTAATTTATGTTTAGTAACTTGGACAAAAAGGTATGTATAAAACCGTTTTTCTTATGAATATAACTACACACCAGAAACTATCCACACATTCATATCAATGTGAATTATTGTCTGCTCAGAAAGTACAATTTAATATTCTTTGCACATTCAGCAGAGTATACACAAACGCTGTATATATGAGGATATTAACCCCGATTAACACTTTTGTTTAACGCACTTGTTGCTCTTTTTTCAAAAAGAAAGAAAAAATTGGGTTAAATTTTTTAGCCGTACCGTTGACAATGTTCTGTTCTTATTTCTTGTCGTTTAATGCCACAAAATGAAATTTACATAAGACTATTATTTTGTTGTTTTTGTTGTTGTTGGTATATTGTTACAATCACCGAAATATTTAAATTTATTAACAGAACATTTTAGAGTTGGCAAAAAATTTCCGAGTTATTTTGATAATTTGTTTTACGTTCTCACTCACTTTGTTAAATTTTATTTATTTTTTTCAATTTATTAAAATTTTATTGGTTTTAAAGAAGCAATTTTAGCTAAAATTAATGACATTCACCACCGTGTGTTATACCTTCTACACAATTTTTCTTAATCCACACACCGCACCAAACGTGGTTGGAAGAGAATTTTTCTCGTTAAACAATAAAGAAGTTTCTGAACAACAGCATAAAAATAATAAAAATAAAAATAAAACTTTCTGATTAATGCCCGATGTTAAATATGTAGGGAAAAATAAAATAAAAAATAATAAAAAGAAGTGTACTCTACTCTTTGAGACAACGTTTTCAAAACACATCCGACGACAACGAAAAGAAATTTCTCAATGAATGAATGAATTTCGTACAAGACTGCATGAGCCGCATGATGTGTTTGGATGTGTGTATGTGAGTGTGTCTTTTTTTGAACACAAACTCATTTAAACAATGATAAGATTGTGTGTAGAATGTGACTGTTTTTCTTTTGAAATCATATGGTTTGAGGGGCAAGTTATACAAAAAATTGTTTTTTGTCTGCAATGTTTATATTGTTTGAATTCTTTACCCAAGTTCTTATCAACTATTATATGATGTGTTGTTGAAAACGATGAAAATATGAAAAAAGAATTCGTGGCGTTACATTTAACCTATGTTAGACACGGCAGGTGTTTTTTACTTGGAAAAATACATTTTAAAACCATTGAAGTAGTAGATTTGTACAAGACAATAGATTATAGTTTATTTTACCGTCACTCGCTTGCCGATAGATAACTATAAGGAGAACTCCTAGGTGCTATAACCGACAAAATAAAGGTTTTACACTTGGAAAGGTCATGGGGATGAAGCGGATGAGATATTTGAGTGACCCACCACATATGACGTATGACAGATGTTCATACAAACCGTCCCAGGTAAGTCGTGAAATTTTTTATGCGTAAAATCCTAATCACTTCTAATTGTAGCAAATTAATATTCAAATGCTGACGAATAAAGATCTTAACAAAGGTGGAGTGTTCCCGACTATCTAATTAAATTGCGGTCGGAGTGACCTCCCCGAGTCTACAGCCTTATACGAACCTTACATCAATACAGTGATAGCTTTTTGTAACGGCCATTCGCCTAGTCGGCTGGCCTGTAGAGGCGCCACATTTGTTTTATAGTTCAATCTCACTGTACTATTTTTTTGTGTAACAACTTCACATTGGTTCATTCCCATGAAATGTCACAGCAGTGAAGTTTGTTCATGAAAAAACAATTCAGTGACAGCAGTCTTTTTATGAAGAAAAGTGCTAAATTGTAATAGATTTTACCATTAGTTTCTCAACTACATCCTCCTATTGTCGATAAAATTTGGTACTTTTTTGAACTCTAGATGAGGCATCACAATTACACTGATAAAAAAGTTTCGTTAACATACGTCCAGTATGTATGAAATGGCTGGCAGACAGCTTCATTTCTGCCTTACTTCGGATATGTACATTCCAACGTCTGACTTATATATTTCAATGTCTGACATGTATATTGTACATGTTCGACGTATAAACATACGAGTGACACGAATAGTTACGAGTAGTATGTATGATTATACGTCGGACATGTACGATATCACAGCACATTCAGTGTTCATGGTGTTCATGCTAGTAGCAGAGCTGTGACGATATACATGTCAGACGTTGTAATATACATATCCGAAGTAAGGCAGAAATGGAGCTGCCTGCCAGCCATTTCATACATACATACATGTTGGCGATTTTTTTTTGTCAGTGTACAATTCGAGGTTGGCCGGCACTTCGCGCGAAACGAATCTTTTATACATCATGTACATGACCGTTGTAAACGTCAGACACGATCGGCATGTTGAATGAATTGAACTAGCGATTTCCACGCAGTTAACGTCAATCGATTTACAACTGAACGAAAACTTAAGTGGGGCTACGTTGACGAAAGTTGTAACGAAAACGTGTAGCGGAAACAATGGCGTTTGCCAAGAAATACAAACCTTACATAGAAAGCAATGACTTTTGATCGTAAAAAGCGCTAATACATCAATAGTGTGTTAGCACTAGAGTATTTCAAAGTACAGAGAAGCAAATAAATAATTTTAAATTAATTATTCCTAACATAGAACATAATTGTGCTTTGCCGTCCTCCTAGCGAAGACCTGGACTTCAAACTTATTCTAAAGATTCCACTACCTATCATTGCTGTTATCGTATAATACAACTATCCGATCACAGAGCATACTTAACTGTCTAGGATCTGAAATACACTTCCTGATCTGAATATATTGAAACTTAATCGATAGTGATTGATTGTGATTTCATGCAATTATTTAACGAGCCCCCGTTTGCTTGCCTGTAGCTAACCTGTAAACGATACTTTCGTACATTTTCAATCAAAATTACAAGCTTTAAATATGATAGCCGGCAGCAAATCATTTGTAATTGATTTTTACATGTCTTTACAGAAGTATGGTAAACGCAATGGATGGAAAGGAAGACCAATGATCATTTTCTTACTTAATTTGATATAAAAGTTTAAGGTCCCAAAAATACTTCAACTATGTCTTTTAAGAGCCTTCAAGTTCTGTGGTCTACCGGTTATACTCTTAATACCAATGCACGCATCCTTCTTCCAAGTGTCTTCTAATTCTCAAGATTTTATAACGATGAATAAGTCTTGTAATGTGTTTATGTACGTCTCTACTGTAAAGTCCACTTTACGGTAGAGCAAGCGAACGTTCAGTGGCTCGATATAATCCTAGACCTTGAGACCGGTATCTTGGTTCTAGATGTATTAAAGGAGGTTCTCGACTTTGTCTCGAACCGTTTACTCCGGCATCGAGATACTGTTCTAATAGCATAGATATTTGTTGCATCGCGTTAGACTGACACGACACAATCATTTATTTATAGACCGGAATAGTTGACACCAAAGATTACCTTAAGGAATACGCTTAAGTTTGGAGATTTAAACGGGAAACCTGACTGTGTGTTGTGAATGCGGTTGTCCATATCCATTATTGAATTAATCGATGTTCAAGACGCGGAACGTTATTTACCATTTATTAATATAAAATTAATGGCATGAGATTGATGTATTGGAAAACCGCATGAGAAAACTGTACGGTGGTTTGGTTATAGCAGCTAAGTATACATAGTCAACATGAAAACGAACGAAAATTACATAAAACATTTATTGGCTTTTCATTTTTTTTTTGATTTTTTTAAAACCAATTTCCATAAACGACTTAACTAACACAAAATTTAACATAGATTGTGTACCATTGTACCATGTATACTAACTAATTCTATTTAAATTATTTTGTTTTTAAAAATATAAATGCTTCTAAAGCATACCTGTATGCCTAACAGCAAAATAGTTGAGAGAGACGAGAGGGAGAGAGAGAATAGAAGGAAAACATTCTTTATAATATACTTAAGGTTTAGAAAAACTCATGAGTGAAATTTTTTGTTTTAACAAAAATGTGCGGTTATCCAATAGCAACTAACTCTGCAACGTTTTATTAACTATTTCGACAATAGATTAAAATTATTCATTGGTATAAAGATAAACAGCGCAAAAATGTGCGAGTCTTACCAGTTGATATGATATGAATTTTGGTTTCGATTAAAATCTTTAGTTTCGAATGAATGGTTAGAGCAGCGAAAAAAAATCCACATTTTGTTAGAAATTGGTGTTTTTCTAATTCAAATTTTACTCTAATCAGTTTCATTGATCTGTGTTAATGAGCAAATACCATCTCATTTTTCGGACATCAATTTCAGCTCTACATGTCAATGAGTTTCAAGGAATTTTCTTTTTTACATTTTAATCTCTTTACAAATTTTTTTGTTTAACATTTAAAGTACACTGAATGATTAATTGTATTTAAACATTTGAATGTAATTGTTAAATCTAAATTCTGTTCTTAATTCTTTGTTATTTATGATTGTGAGACAAGACTAAAACAGCTAATACTCTGAGCCAGATGAGAGACAATCAAAATTCTACCATTTAATGAGAATGGTGCCAATATACATCATTATACAACGAATAAAGGCTGTGGTATTAAGTACCAACCGATTTCCTCTTCTTGCATACTTCCAAACAGGGGACCATTCGAGAAATTCCGTTACAATGGCGCTTGAAAACCCTCCATATGTGCACTTTCACTCTCATAAGAAACATGGGGAACACATTACCTAATACTTCTGTTATTAAACATGTTAACTTATTCATTTTATTTAAACACCAGCGGGTTTGAACGTTACAGGCATAATCAAAAAATAACAAAAGAAAAGCACAGCTTCCGAACAAATGACACAAAATCAAATTTCATTACAAGTCTCAGGGTCAAAAATTAAAAAGAAAATCAGATTGTCATTGATTTCAACATTTGGTTGACTAGTCACGTCAAACGCGATAGACTCTGAGTACGATCATGTTGTAATCAGTACAATATCGAGCCCCATTTCATTTAAAATAATTTATCCTAAGTAAACTCACAGCTAAGACGATTTAAGCATCAAATAACAATCAAATATTGTGGTGCCTTTAATGAAATTTGCTGTCCATGTCCGATCTGTTGAACGAGGCGCCAATTGAGGGACAGATATTTGTAAATTTCGTTGATTTTCGAAAGGCAAATCCTCTGGATATCCATAAATTTTTAAAGATTTTGTTGAATTTCCATGCATTTTTCGAAGATTTTCGACTAAGAGGATTTTTTGCTTTCAATAATTTTCAAAGAATTTTGTGAGGATTTTTTTTGTTGGCTGGCAGAATCCTCTAGTTTATCCGCCCTTCGATGCCAATATCATCACTCTCCTTCGGTTGCTATATACCGGAATTTTCATATGAAAGAGACGATGAAAGTTTTGTCCTCTCATTCATCGAGGGTGAGCGATGTCCAAATAATGACTCTCTGAGAAATTACTACTAAGGTCGTATTCAGATGCAAAAGAGTTACTTTAACTCAATGTACGGTGATCAGCCCGCTTCCGCCCATTGATTTTCTGCAAAAAGGAAAACTTTTCAGGCGAAAAAGTTTCTAGATAACAACCCATAATGTCCTCCCGAAAACGTACTTTTTCTTACATTTTTTTAGTTAAACTAGAACTGGTGCAATAATTAACAGAAACCGTAAACCGTATTGGAATGATTTTAAATTTGAAAAGAAAAAATTTGGTCCACGGGTGGGACCGAACCCACAACCGTTACATGTTTAGTATCTGTGTATTGAAGAAAGTTCGACAATTGATCAGCTTTCGTGTAACACACGATATGAGCTGTGACGTAGTATTTGAAAGAACGGTTCTAGGTTTGAAAAGAAGATGTTCACGCTAGCTCAATGGTTAGAGCATCAGCCCGGCAAGTTGAAGATTGTGGGTTCGGTCCACATCCGTGAACCAAATTTTTCTAAAAAAGGTAAATTCTGCTCCCGGGTCTGGTTCCGTAACAATACTATGCAATTCAATGAGCATTCAGGCAATTACATTTAACGAATTCGCAGTCATTGCAAACGAAATTTAGATCGAAAATACCAAACTCTGTTTTGATGATCCAAAAGTAGAGTACATTTAACTAACGGTCGTGCATATTACTAAAACAAGGAATCATTTTTGTTTATACCAGTGGTCTGAGCCTATCAATGGTAAAATATTAATGCGCGAGCTACTCTAGCTATTCAGCAACATTTTTTTTTTTAAATTAAATCTGGTCACAGCATGTTGTTCCGTTAATTGTGGACACTCAAAATGCAACCAGATGGTTAAATTCAATAAGTTCATTTCGAGTTTTAAAGCTTTTCGTTAGATCCAATTTTTTTAACGGTAAAAATGGAAATATTTTTGGGAACTAATGTTCGGGTTAAAAGTATATATAGGAAGCTATATAACTTGTAGCTAATTAGCTCTGTCTATACAATTTTTGTTTAGTATTTTAATGATATTTTTCTTTATTTCATTTTTCAAAAAATATTCAAATTTTTATATTTTGTTTCATTTTGGAAAATATCTACGTTTTGGCCCGAATTTTGTAGTTTTCTTTTTATAAATGTTTTACATAATATATAATATGACGTTAACTTGGTGTATAGGTCCTTTACAAGGTATATAAATATACGTAATTTTTTCTTCTTTTTTTTTATTATTTTGTTAAGTTTTAGCATAATAATATATAATAATGATAATGTTTCTGTTTAAATATGTTTCTGTTTTACATAATACATTCTTTGTTTGTATGTTACATATTACAATGAGACATATACATTCATATAATTTATAAATTTATTTTACTAGATAGGAATACATTAGTACTGGTTTCAATTATCATAAATATTGGAAATAAATTTCTTTTATACATTCCATCATGCACTAAGAAAGTCAACAGGGTGTGTGATGGTTAGCCAGTGAAATTAGTTTAGGGTTGATCAATAGATCGGATTCAACAAAATCCACACCCAAACCCAATGTGTTGTTTGCCGACACTAATCTTTATGCATGATTATTATTTTGTTGTGAGTGTTGAACAGCGTATCGTGAACGTTGAAGGCTGCGACTTAAAGTTAATGAAAACTATCTGTACTAAATGGCACTTTACTTCACCTCTCCAATGGCCCACGTAACCTTTGTAGTGCCAACCAAATTGTACTTTCGAAGGGTAAATATGGCACATATCATGTCTATTTAAAAAATTCAGTATAGGCAGGCCTGGGCTATGGAAGTTTAAATTTACAATTGACGACTTTCACTCATACAAACAAATGTTTGTTTATGCTGGTGAACAATGAACACGCATGCGCGTGGTAATGGTAAAACCGTTTAAAGACGTAAAACCATATTTGCTTATATAAGCTAATCAGCTGAAAAACACCTGAAACGAAATACGTCACTTATTTCAAAGTCGCTGCCTCCCTTTCGAATATTTTGTCGGACATGTTCCGACTTTCATACAAAATATTTTTATTTTTTTTTAAATATAGTTTGCTTGGGAGGTATAACCGGCGGAAAGCGCTAAAGCACCGCCAAACTTTTTGCTAAACTTTTTCATTTTAATTTTTTTAAAGCTGATTTAAGTAACAAACGGTGCATTGATATGCATATTTCAGTCCGCCTTTAGTGTTAGATCGATAACTACTTGGAATAACATGAAGATCGCGATAAGTAGATTCATAGTGGTCATAATTCCTGAGCATTGACGTCACCATAAATCTTGAGCGTTTATCAGTCGAGTAACTGTGACTTAAGTCTTTGTAACTGACAAGGACTTGTAACTTTGAAGCACTTATTGTTCTTGAGGATATACCTATCGAATATCGAGAAGTCGTGAGCTCTATTGTTTGACAAAATCTGTTGCTATGAAAACAAGAAGACATATTTTCGTTTCCGAAAAGTGGCGTATCCCACGTTCGCAGCCAATGAATATTTACAGTTAAGGGTCGAGAAGTAAATGCAATAAAATTCGTATATCCTATAAAGGTTAGTTAGCTCGTCAAGGGATTCGATAGAATCGCTTGTACTTACAGACTGGAAATTTGGCATAGGAACCTTTTCGATGAGTAAAAATCGTAAATTAAATTCCACCACAGCTTAAAATTAATTAAAAACGAGTTGTGCAGAAAATCTAGGAATATTTCGCTGGATTTATTTTTTGGATTCACACTTTATACTGCTTAGATAACAAGATAGCTAGCCGTATTCTTCGTCACTTGTTAACCTTTCAGAAACGGCAAGCGTATTGCCATCTAATCTATAAATTTATTGCACTCATATTTGTTACAAAATCTTTTACTTCATTCGTTTTAACATAATTACCTTTGTCTAGATCGATTTGAACGGATATCATATGAAAGGTTACAGAAAGTAGGTCAAAATATTGAAAATCCAAGACATAAACCATCGCACACCCCTCATAGTTTACCTTCATTTTTATATTCGGAAAATTTACTTTCTGTTTTTTTTTTTAAACTACCAAACGGCATCGTCAATAAATTATTATGAATGAAATTTAGCTCTGCCAGTGTAAAGTTACAGGTCTTTCATTGTTCATAATTTATTTTTTTTTTGTCTTTTTTGTTTTGAATTGGTAGGCACACTAATTTTGTTTAACATAAAATACAAACAAGTACTCTGAGTACTACAAAATGGATACGGAAAACACATTTTATGATATAACAAATTTCTAAAGTATACAACGGATCTATTGAATCGATAAAAATATTTTGAATTCAATGAAACTAACAATCTCGATAAAATCTATTTTGTTGTTGTTGCGTTGCTGCAATATTTTTACACCATCACATCAATTCCAATTTTTCGACAATAATTCAAAAAAAAAATCAGAGTTTTTCTCTTTTTACATTTTTTTTTGTTTTTTCAGTCTAAACACTAAATTTTAAATGTTCTTTGCGCATTTGTTTCACATTTTTTCTTTGAAAATTGTAACACATTTCTTTAACCAACAACACTAACAATACGATTAATAGGAATGTTCAATTTTTATATGTCTTCTAGTGTTTATAAGAATTAGAAAGGTTGTAATAGGAGTTTTCATATGACCAAGGTTTGACCAGACAAATTATAAATTTAAAAATTTGATTTGTCCGTTTCAACAGGATCTTCAATAAAAAAATTTATTCATTTTGACACCAACCTGGATTTTGTACGATGTGTGAAGGTCCTTATATACACTAGGCCTGCCCTCCTTAGTGCCCTTGTAGGACTAAAAACGAGGGGTGACTCACTTCTAGATTAAATGGATTAAATGAAAGTGAGTCACCCCTCGACTAAAAAGCAAAAGTCGTAAAAAATATTTTCTTTTATCGTGAAGGGATTGAACATAACTTGGCACCACTGGTTTAGTGGCGTGTTTTGAAATATAGTTAATCCTTTGAAACCCGAATGAATCGGCTGTGAATCACATAGCACGAAACGTGCATGTCCATACTTAACATTTTTTTTTTTGTTGTCGATTATACCAACAGATCTACAGTTTTTTTTTAAAGAAGACATCGGACTATTTGGAATTTATATTGTGAAATCATGATGCTCGAGAACGAAAATGATGTCCTCGAGTGGTCAATGATTAATTTGAAAAGAGTAGCTCACGCAACGGGAATACACTTTAAAGGGACAATAGATTCGTGACCGAAGGACTACTCTTTTCGCACTCTTACTAGTTACAAGCTTGTCTTGTGAAAATTCAACGTTATTTCAAAAGAATGATTTAACCTGAGTGTGAAGCAGCGAGTTTCTTCTTGTGTGCAAGAAAATTTCACGTGTCGTCGTTTATGAACTACAGGAATACAAATTCCCGACATAAATTGGCAGATTGCCTTACAATGACCAATTCTTGTAGTTCTCTTTAAACATGGAGTTGACATCGGTAGTAATAAAAGTGAAGCGACCTGCAGCTAATTTATTTGGAAGATTTCAGTTGCATTTTCCTCGCCAGGAAGAACACTTGATATAGACTGTCAACGAATCTACGTCTTTTGAATCAATAATTTAAGACACGAGAAAAAATCCTTCCCATGAATAAAGAGTGATGTAGACCTAACACTAGCAAAGCCTGCCAGCGAAACATTTCCTAATTCCTATAAACGTAAAATGTAATCTGAGCATGAATTTTTGGATCTATAATCAAGAGCTAGAATGTGCTTTTAATCGTGGAAAAAAGATCTAACGTCGTCGTTCTCTTATGAAATAAATATTTTCGAGAAACTTCCACCACCACCACCATCATCATCATCCAAAAACCCGATCAATTAATATTTACGTCCCAAACCTGGATTTAAAACTCTACAAAAATGCGGCATCGTAACACGACATTGTACTTGAATGGGTGAATCACGAGGGGAGCGCTGTCGATGGGGTCATTGATGTTCAGCAGTCGAAATGAACTCGTCATGTTTGCGAACCTTTTTTTTTTGGTTTTTGCATAAGAAAATCATCGATAAAATCGGATCGGTGAAAATTACATTGACTAAAGGGTAACTTACCACATCAGCAACGATCGGCTCTTCTATTTCCAATCCACTTAAAGCTTGCTCTCTGGTCAAAACGACTTCATAAGATGTTGTTGGTGTTACGAATATCACTCGATTCTTTCTCGTTTGTAGTACGTTGGCTATCACTAACTGGAAATGTACAACGCACAAATGTATTCGGAAGCGAAAAAAACGAAATGACCACACACAGCACCACATACCTTGTGTTTGTACTTGTTCAAGCTGTCCCTTGATTTGGTGATTAGCAGATTTTCGTCGGTTTCTAGTTTAAATGATACTACAAATGCGTTCGGCACCCACAGACTGACCAATGGAGCTAAAATCTTTGGAACCAATTGCAGCGAGATCGTAGGTGCTCCCTCACCTGACTGCATTTTATGGACAGGCTGGAAGAGAAAACAGATTAAGAAATGCAACAACAGGAAATGTTCGCAGAACTAGAAATAGTGCTAAGCTCAGCATTGAATCGTCGAGAACGCACTCAATTACACGAACAAACTGACTACGAACCATTTTATCAGAGGGTATGTAGAAGTCAGAAACAGCAGCAGCTAAATATAAAACAGCTCGTTTTTCAAATGCAGCCAAACATTCACAGCCAGCCCGCAGTAACCACATGTAATCAACGACACTAGTGAAATTTATGTATAAAATTTGCTTCGCCTCTTGTGCACTCTTATATCTGGCCAGTATCGGCGCTAATACATCAACGGAATCCGGTTTGACTACACAAAGATCAAAAAAATTCATTGGATAAAATCTCGCCAGTAGACCAAGATGTCACGAACGAATACCTGCAATCGTTGAACTTGGACCAACGTCTCGATCGCTCAACTCCAGCATATCGAAAAATTGCTGTCCATTGAAGTGTCTCGTAAATGGTTCTAATGATTTTTGTCGGTGCATAAAGATGACAGCATAAGAATGTTCTAGGAAGTATTCAGCGGATGCTGATCCTAAATCGGACAATGATATTTCGTTTGAGAATGTTTTTAAAAAAAATTGCAAAAATCATTTAGTCTGACCTCTTGTTCCAGCACTAAAATTATCCACAAACCGTACAGTGTTATGCTCCAGAGGAATTGTCGTACCGCCCGACTAAATAGAAAGTGCATTGTCGTTATAGTAAAGCATAATCAACTGTTGCAATGTCAATAGTGTAATATAGTTTAAAGCATGTTGCTAGGTGGCCTTGAAAGGAAATCGTTTTTTCCACCACAAACTTACCGTTATCAACACAATGTTGTTTTTCATTTTGTTGTGACGTTCACAAAACTGGAAAATTAATTGTCAAAATTATGCACCCACATTGGCATTCCGTTTAAAATCAAAAAGACATAAACAAACCTCCTTAAGAAGTTTTCGGTTATCCTCGAAATCGGAAGGTGGTAGATGAGTTGCAAAAAATTCTTCCCAATGTGAACTCATGTTGGATTGATTCGTGACCGTATAGTCTCGCTTGTTATTGTTAATATACGTTTCCGTCCGAATACTGATATGAGATCCTTTCAATTGTGTATTGATAAATTAAAAAATAAATGAGCGAGAAAACAATTTTACAAAATAAAATCGCATCAAAAAAACAGATGATTTGAAGTCTATATAAAAACATACAGGGTTGACAATGTGCTGGTGTCGCATGGCGAATCATTCGTGGTGTAGTCATTTTGCATTGTTATCCATGGTGTATCAGAGTATACTCGTATGATGAAAGTGAAAGAAATATTTTGACAATTGGGGTACTTGTCAAAATATTTCTAGATATAATAAACTGGTCGTCGGTTCTCTCGCTCGCATCGTAAGACGTTGAAAGAGAAGTAAATACTTTGACAAGTACCCCAAGGCAAGTTTTAATTAAATGATATAGACTGTTATGATCAGAGTGAGAAAACCGAAGACTAGTTATTATAACTTGCCTTGGGGTACTTGTCAAAGTATTTACTTCTCTTTCAACGTGGTACGTTGAGAGCGAGAGAACCGAAGACCAGTTTATTATAACTTGCCTTGTGGTACTTGTCAAAATATCTCTTTCTCTTTCATCATACACCTCTATTCGGTTGTCTCGCTCCGATCATAACACTCTATTACAATGTTACTTTCTTACGAAGCAATAGCTTAGGCAATACACTTTCTAGCAAACAAACTTCGTTTTGACGCTGTCAAAATTCCACCTTATTCATTTGTTTGTAGAATCATACACTGTTCACTAAAATAGTGTTCCACACGTGTCAAACACTCGGAATGATAATAAAGTTATTATTTAAAAAAAAAAAAAAATAATTTCTAATTTTACATGTAAAATGTAGACGCTATCGTTGCATTTTAACTCACATGAAAAATGGCTATTCAATTAACATAAAGTAGATCAATCTTTATAGATTAGAATAATTGGTATTAAGCAAGATATGGTGATCGAAAAATCCTTGTTTTCCTCCCGCCCACATAACCGATCATATCAGACTTTTCGAAAACAATATCTGTCAGTAATGTCATTTATATTGGAAACAGGTAAGTCTGATGTTCACAGCCATGAGAGACATTCAGTGAGTAGTTCTACTACGTCTGATATTTGCATTTTTGGGAATTATCCTTTTTTCCAATTGTTATTTTCCAGCAGTCGTTCTTGTATTGCTAAAATTGAATCTTGTATCGGTAAATTGGTGTATAAACTTGTGACGTCGAATGAAACGAATGAAAAAATAAGTTTGGTATAAAAATTTGCAGAAATTTTTTCACTACGATAAGTTTACTAAATATCGTTTGATCTGGATAAGTAACATGTCGTTCGATGAGCCTTAGCTCAAACATGAACCCTATTGTTAGTGCCCCAACCTCATGAAATTAGGGTCTCATACAATTTAGTCCACGAAGTGTGGCAATTCCTCGAACTCCAAAAGCATGAATTTTATTTCATCTGACGATAATGCAAGCCTTTATTCTCACGATAAGGAGAAAGCAGCCATAGGTGAATACCAAAGAATGAATTAGGGAAGGTGTGAATTTCGAGCGGATAGTTCATCCCACATCCATTATCAAACGCTACGTTTAACGAACAGCAAATAAACAAATCAATTTTTTGTATCAGCTACATACATTATCTCATTTATTCCAATAAAGCGTTTTTCGTGTCTATTTTATGTTCACTTCAAGCATCATTGCTACGAGAATAGTAATCAATTCACTAACTAATCCACCGAATTATCCGACGCTAACAAACCGGAATACATTCTTGACTCCTTCATTTTGCTAAACGAACTGAGGAGATCGTCCATGCAAATGAGCGGAGGAATGTCGATCGCATCGGACGCATCCGATGTGGACCGGTTCGGATGGCTGTGAAATTCAGACTTACTTTTCCATATATAAATGACATTATGACAGATATTGTTTCGAAAAGTCTGATATGATCGGTTATGTGGGGGGAGGAAAACAAGATTTTCGATCACATATCTTGCTTAATACCAATCTATTCTAATCTAGAAAGATTGAATCTACTTATGTTAAATTGAATAGCCATTTTTCATGTGGTTAAAGATGCAACTAGCGTCTACATTTTACATGTAAATTAGAAATTTATTTTTTTTTTTTTTAAATAATAACTTTATTATCATTCCGAGTGTTTGACACGTGATGGAACACTATTTTAGTGAACAGTGTATGATTCTACAAACAATGAATTAAGGTGGAATTTTGACCAGCGTCAAAACGAAGTTTGTTTGCTAGGAAAGTGTATTGCCTTAAGCTATTGCTTCGTAAGAAAGTAACATTGTAATAGAGTCGTTATGATCGGAGCGAGACAACCGATTTAGAGGTGTTATGATGGAGAAGGAGAAAAGAATATTTTGACCAATACCACAAGGCAAGTATTAATAAACTGGGTCTTCCGTTCTCTCGCCTCTCCAAACGCTACCACGTGAAAGAGAAGTACAATACTTTGACAGTACCAATGGAAGTTATACAATAACTAGGTCTTCGGTTTTCTCCTACTGATCAATAACCGTCTATCATCATTTATTAAACTGCCCTTGGTGGGTACTTGTCCACAAGTTATTTATTCTCTTTCAAAACGTCTTTCACCGTGGCGGGAGCGGGAGAGACACTCCGACCGACCAGTTATATTTATATCTTTAGAAATATTTTGACCAAGTACGCCAATTGTCAAAATATTTCTTCACTTCATCATACGAGTATTTACTCTGATTACACCATGATAACAATGCAAAATGATACAACACGAATGATTCGCATGCGACACCAGCACCATTGCAACCCTGTATGTTTTTATATAGACTTCAAAATCATCTTGTTTTTTTGATTCGATTTTATTTTGAAATTTGTTTTCTGACCTCATTTATTTTTTAATTTCAATACACAATTGAAAGGATCTCATATCAGTATTCGGACGGAAACGTATACTTAACATAACAAGCGGACTAGTAACGCGTCACGAATCAATCCACAGGAGTCACATTGGAAAGAATTTTTGTATGCAACTCATTAACCACTCCTCACATTTCTGAGGATAACGTAAAACTTCTTTAAGGAGGTCTGTTTGATGTCTTTTTTTGATCTTTAAACGGGAATGCCAATGTGGTGCCATAATTTTGACAATTTAAATTTTCCAGTTTGTAGTGAACGATCCAACAAAATGGAAAAACAACATTGTGGTTTTGATAACGTAAGTGTTTGTGGTGGAACAAAACGATTTTCCCTCTTTCCAGCCACCCTAGCAAACATGCTTAAACGTATATTACATATTCACGCCAACAGTGATTTATGCTTTACAAAACGACAATTGCACTTCTCTATTAGTCGGTCGGTACGAATTCCTCTGGAGCATAACACTTGTACGGTTTGGGGATAATTTAGTGCTGGAACAAGACGGGTCAGACTTAAATGGATTTTTGCAATTTTTTTTAAAAACATTCTCCAAACGAAATAATCATTGTCCGATTTGAGGATATCAGCATCTCGTTGAATACTTCATAGCACATTCTCTATGCTGTCCATTCTTTATGGCCACGGACGAAAAATCATATAGACCATTTACGAGACACTTAAGCGACAGCAATTTTTCGATTTGCGTGGAGTTGCACGCGATCGTAGGACGTTTGTCAAGTTCAACGAAGTTGCAGGTATTTCGTTTGGCGTGACATCTTGGTCTCACAATTGGCCGAGCATTTTATCCAATGAATTTTTTTGATCTTCGGTGAGTCAAACCGGATCTCGGTCGCGTCTGATTGTATTAGCGCCGATACTGGCCAGATATAAGAGTGCACAAAGCAGGCGCAAAGCAAAATTTTATACATAAATTTCACTAGTGTCGTTGATATTACATGTGGGTTACTGCCGGCTGCGCTGTGAATGTTGGCTGCATTTGAAAAACGAGCTGTTTTATAATTTAGCTGCTGCCTGTTTCTGACTTCTACGATACCTTTGATAAATTGGTTCGTAGTCAGTTTGTTCGTTGTAATTGAGGTCGTTCTCGGACGAGTTCCAAATGCTGAGCTTATTAGCAACTATTTTCTATCTACCGAACATTTCCTGTTGTTGCATTCTTAATCTGTTTTCTCTTCCAGGGCCCGTGTCCATAAAATGCGAGTCAGGTGAGGAGGAAGCACTTTACGATCTACGCTGAATTGTCCAAAGACTTTTAGGCTCCATGTGGTCCAGTCCTGTGGGCTGCCCGAAACGCATTTGTAGTATCATTTAAACTAGAAACCGACGGAAAATCCTGCTAATCACCAAATCAAGCGGACAGCTTTCGCAACAAGTCACAAACAAGGTATGGTGGTGCTGTGTGTGGTCATTTCGTTTTTTTTCGCTTCGAATTACATTTGTGCGTTGTAACATTGTTCATGCTGATGCGGTGTAGCTCGAACTACTACTAACGAGAAAGAATCGAGTGATATTCGTCAACAGCCATACAAACACTGTATGAAGTCGGTTGTTGGACCAGAGAAGCAAAGCTTTAAGTGGGATTTGGAAATAGAAGAGGCCGATGCGTTGCTGACTGTTGTTGGGGGCTAAAGTTAGACCTTTAGTCTCAATGTAATTTCACCGATCCGATCTTTATGCGATGATATTTCTTATGCAAAAACCAAAAAAAAAGCGTTCGGCAAACATTGACGAGTTTCATGTTCGACTGACTGAACATCAATGACCCCCATCGACAGCGGCCTCCCTCCGTGATTCACCCATGTCAAGTACAATGTCGTGTTTACGATAAGCCCCGGCATTTTTTGTAGAGTTTTAAATCAGGGTTTGGACCGGAAATGATTTAATTTATCGGGTTTTTGGCGGATGGATGATGATGGGTGTGGATATTTGGTCGGTGCGAAGGTTTCCTCCGTAAATATTTATTTCATGAATGAAAGAACGACGACGTTGAGGTCTTTTTCACCGATTAAAAAGCAGCATTCTAGCTCCCTTGATTACTGAGATTCCCAAAATTCGATTTTGCCTCAGATTAACATTTTACCGTTTATTTAGAATTAGGAATGTTTTTTTTCGTGCTTGCAGGCTTGCCTAGTGTTAAGCGGTCTACATCACTGCTTTATTCATGCGAAGGGATTCTATTTTCGCTGTGGTTTGCCCTATTCAAATTATCTGATTCAAAAAGGAACGTAGTTTCGGTTGACAGGTCTATATCAAGTGTTTCTTCCTGGGCGAGGTACGGAAAATGCAACTGAAATCTTCCAAATAAATTTTTAGCTGGCAGGCGTCGCCTTCACTTTGTATTACTACCGATTTGTCCCAATCCATGGTTAAGGGAGAAACCTTACAAAGAATTTGGTCCATTGTTAAAAAAGGCCAATCTGCCCCCGCAATTTTTAAAATTTTCTGTGGTGAATGTTGTTTTCTTGAGCTCCCGCCGCGCGCCTGATAGTGTCACCCACGAGACTTCGCTGTTCCAACTCCCCCAGTGTGTTAAATCATTCTTTCTGAAAATAACGATGAATTTTCACAAAGACAAGCTTGTAAACTAGTAGGAGGTGCGAAGAAAAGAGGTAGGTCCTTTCGCGGTCACGAATCTATTCGTCCCTTTAAACGGTGTTTTATTCCGTTCGTGACGGCACCTGTGTTTTCAAAATTAAATCATTGACCACTCGGGAGGGAACACAATTTTTCGTTCTCGAGGCATTCATTTTTGATGTCACAATATAAATTCCAAATAATCCGCATGTTACGTTCTATTTAGAAAAAAACTTAGAATTCGTTCGGGTCATTATATCGGGCAACCAAAAAAAATGGTTAAGTATGGACATCATCCGGTTTTCTGCTGCTCCTCATGTGCATGTCAAGCCTCTGAATTTCACTTATCGGTGGTTCTTTCAATATAGGCGACATTGAACTTATATTTTCAAACAAGCCCGACTCTTAAATCCTCCAGTTTCGGGGACTGCCCATATGTTATGTTCAACTCCCTTTCACCGGATAAAAAAGAAAAAAAATATTTTTTTTACGAACCTTTTGCTTTTATGTCGAGGGGTGACTCACTTTCATTTAATCCATTTAATCTAGAAAGTGAGTTCAACCCTTCGCTTTTTAGTCCTACAAAGGGCACGAAGGGAGGGGGGCAGGCCGCCTATGCTATTTAAGGACCTTCACACCATCGTACAAAATCCAGGTTTGGGGTGTCAAAATTGGAATAAATCTTTTTAATCTGTAAGATCCTGTTGAGACAGGGACAAATTCAAAATTTTTAAATTATATAACTTCTGTCTTGGGTCAAACCTTGTCATATGAAAAACTCCTAATTACAACCCTTTTCTAATTTTCTTATGAAACACTAGAAGACAGATAAAAATGAACATTCCCTATTAATGGTTATTTTTTACTGTTGGTGCTTTAAAAGAAACTGGTGTTACAAATTTCATAGAAAAAAATGGCTTGAAAAAAACAAATGCGCCAAAGAACATATAAAAATTTAGTGTTTTTGTAGACGAAAACAAAAAAAAAAATTGTTTTAAAAAAAAAAAGAGGGGAAAAACCTCTTAGTTTTTTTTTTTGAAAGTATTTGTCGAAAACTGTATGAAATTGTGATGTTAATTTGGGTTTGTAAAAAATTATGCAGCCACGCCGAACAACAAACAAAATTAGATCTTTTTATTTCGAGATTGTGTCAATTTGAATTCCAAAATTATTTTACGATTGCCATAGATCGTTGTTATACTTTTTTTAGAAATAGTCGTATATCATTTAAAATGTTTGTTTTCCGAAATCCCATTTTGCTTTAGTACCGGAGATAACTTGTTTGTATTTTCTAGCATAAAAAAACAAAATTTAAAGGGGGTGTGCCTAGCCATTTTTTCAAAAAACAAAAAAGGACAAAAAAAAAATAAATTAATGGAACAATTGGAAAGAACACTGCTTAACTTATCGGTGGCCAAGATGCTAAAATTTTTTATCATAGATCAAATTTATTGACGATGCGTTTTTTGGTTAGGTTTAAAAAAAAAAAAACAGAATAAAGTAAAATTTTCGGAATATACAAAATCGACTAGGTAAACTAAATTGAGGGTGTGTGCGATCGGTTTTATGTTCTTGGTTTTCAATATCTTTGACTACTTTTCTGGATAACCTTTTCATAATGCATATCCGGTCTCCAAATCGATCTAGGCACAAAGGTAATATGTTTTAAATACCTCCGGGGTCGCCTACCACTGACCGACATATTGAAACACTATTATTAACGACCTGCTGGGACATGCGTAAAATATGCTAACTACAATATTGAGCTGGCCTCAAAAATAAATTTATGATTGATGGCCCAATACGCTTGCCGTTTCTGAATAAAAGGTTTAACAAACAGTGTGACGAAAGGAAATCCGGGCTTTAAGCTGATCTGTTAATCTAAAAGCATGCTGTAGAAGTGTGAATCCAAAAAAATAAATCCCAGGCGAAATATTCCTAGATTTTCTGCACAACTCGCTTTTTTATTAATTTTAATCGTGTGTCGTGGAATTTAATTTACGATTTTTCTCATCCCGAAAGGGTTCCTATGCCAACATTTCCCAGTCTGTAAGTACAAGCGGGATTCCTATCGAATCCTTCGACAGAGTCTAACTAACCTTAATTAGGATATACGAATTTTATTGCACTTACTCTTCTCGACCCTTAAACCTGTAAATTTCCATTGGCTGCGAACGTGGATACCGCCACTTTTTCCGGGGAATAAAACGAAAATATATCTTCTTGTTTTTTATGCAACAGATTTTGTCCAAAAAAGAGCTCGACGACCCTTCTCGAATATTCAGGATTAGGTATCATCCTCCCAGAACAATCAGTGCTTTCAAAGTTTAACAAAGTCCTGGTTCAGTTACAAAAAAAGACTTAAGTCAACCCAGTTACTCGACCTGATAAACGCCTCAAGATTCTTTATTGTGACGTTCAATGCTGCCAGGAATTAGTGTGAACCCCACTATGAATTCTTAAAGCTTTCTATCGCGAGTCTTCATGTATATTCCAAGTACGTTATCGATCTTAACACTAAAGGCGGACTGAAAAATCATAATCCCAATGCACGTTTGATACTTAAAATCAGCTTTTAAAAAAAAATAAATGAAAAAGTTTAGCAAAAAAAGTTTTGGCGGTTGCTTTTAGCGGCTTTTTTTCCCGCCGGTTTAATGACCTCCCAAGCAAAAACTATATTTTAAAAAAAAATAAAAATATTCTTGGTATGAAAAAGCGGAACATGTCCGACAAATATTCGAAAAGGGCAGGCAGCGACTTTGAAAAATACTAGTGACGTATTTCGTTTCAGGTGTTTTTCAGCTGATTTAGCCTTATCATAAGAAATATTGTTTTACGTCTTTAAGACCGGTTTTTATTACCATTACCACGCGCCCATGCGTGTTCAGTTGTTCACTCAGCATAAATACAAACATTCGTATGTATGAGTGAAAATCGTCAATTGTAAAATTTTTAAACTCCATAGCCAGGGCCGCTGCCTTTATTCGAGCTGAATTTTTTAAATAACATGATATGTGCCCATATTTAGCCTTCTGAAAGACAATTTTGGTTGGCACCTACAAAGGTTAAATTCTCTCTT